>NC_081566.1:54408820-54640016 GCF_022355385.1 Mustela nigripes
ATGGAGAGATCACAAGTAGGCAGAGAGGCAGGCAGAGAGAGAGAGGAGGAAGCAGGCTCCCCGCTGAGCAGAGAGCCCGATGCGGGACTCGATCCCAGGACTCTGAGATCATGACCTGAGCCGAAGGCAGCGGCTTAACCCACTGAGCCACCCAGGCGCCCCTTTTTTTTTTTTTTTTATTGCTAAATATCCAACAGGCTGAATGGAGGAAATTCAAGTCTAACCCTGGAGGGACCCCTGTTTAGTCATCTGTCTAGACAGACGGGTTCATATAATGGGCCTCTCTGTTTCTTTTGCTTTGTTATAACAGACGGTGGTCCCTTCCTTTAAAGTTGTGAAGATGTCAGCCTTTGGTTTTTTGATCCTAACCTACTGTTGATAAGCCAAGAAAGTGACTCACACATGAGCCAAAGATGACTCTGGAGTGTGACACTCAGTCTATGATATAATAGAAAGAAAATACAGGCTTTGCCTGAAGGAGCCTCAGATAAAATCCTGACTGTAATATGGGGCAAGTCAGCTACCTTCCCTGAACCTCATCTTTCCCGGCTCTAAAATGAGAACTAATTAGGGGCGCCTGGGTGGCTCAGTGGGTGAAGCGGCTGCCTTCTGCTCAGGTCATGATCCCAGGGTCCTGGGTTAGAGCCCCACCTCCTTGCTCAGCGGGGGAGCCTGCTTCTCCCTCTCCCTCTGCCCTTCCCCCACCCCCTCCCTCCTGCTCCTGCTCACATTCTGTTGCTCTCTCTCAAGTAAACAAAATATTTAAGACAAAAATAAGGACTGATTTTAAAAAAAAAAATCTCCTGCTCAATGGTCCTTTCCAGGAGAGAAATTAATACGTACAAATGCCTGGCACATGCTAAGGGCTAAATAAACCATCATCCATCCATCCATCCATCCATCCATTCATTCATTGCAGGGAATTGGAAAAAAAAAAAAGGTCTTTAACTTTCTAGCTTTTGTATATGGAGAGTTACAAGGAAACCAGAAATTCTGGCCCATGTTTTGAATATCAAATTGCCATACATTGAGAAAAGCAAGTATCATTTTTTTTTTAAGCCTAGGAAAATATTTTAAAAATGCTACTTATTTTTTTTAAGAGGAAATAATATTGGAGACATTGTTTAAAAATCGACGGAAGAGTGTAAGACAGAATAACATTATTCGTCTTCTCTGGAGGGCTTAAAAACTCTCAGTACTGGCCTAAAAGGACTATATGTGTTGGTAATTATTGCTACAATTAAGTGGGTCCCTCTGCATCTCGCATCATGTCTCTTGAATCCTGCTGGACTCGTCTGTGCAAATACTGATGTGGAAATTTTTATTTTATTCAGTTTAATAATATTTACTGAGCATATATTGCCTCCAGGGTTTGGTGTCTGAACCACACAGGTGAATAAGAAATGAGATAAGTGGACATGGGTCCCTCTTGGAAGAGGCAGTACAGATGGCCCGGAGAAAGGCACTAGGATCATACCAGCCCAGTATAGTCAAGGCGGTGCCATTTCTAGTTCCATGTGAGGGATTGGCTGTGTTTCCTCTTTAAGCCTCAGTTTCCTGTTTTCCACAAAAATGGGATAATCCTGGTGGAGACAGTATAGATGATACGCCCCTCAAAACAAGTCATGTTGACTTTGTTGTTGTAATTGTTGTATTGTTATGGTTATATAATGCCTGCCCTCAAGTAGCTTACAGTAAACTAATGACCCCGTACAAAGGAGGATCCTAGAAAACTGTCGAATGATATTCACAAGCAAAACACGATGGGAGCATCAAGGCAAGGTGGTTGGTTCACAGAACCTTCCTTTAAGGAGCAGCGACCCCTAATGTACACAGAACAGTGTGTGTGCCTGAGCAGTGAATGACCATGGCCTTCCAGTGGAAAGGGGAATAGAAAAGTCAACCTGTTCTCGAGCTGCTGAAGGACGGAAGCAAATGGTGTCTATGTTGATAGCAAAGCTTTTCACATTTCATAGTATGGTTCGTGACGTTCTCCTACGCTGAAATTCCATTAGAGCCCAGTGCTATACGTGGCTTGGGATACGGTATGTCTGAGTCATGTCTCTTTCAAGACAACTGTAATCAATAAAAACCCCAGTAAAATGTGGTTAACCACAAGGACATCCCTCCCCGCCAACCCCACCCCCCCAATCAGCGCTGTGATTCATTCAGTTTGGTGCTCCTCCCCCTCACCTACTTCATACTGAGAGAGACTTAGGCTTCTCAAGTACAGAGAACAGGAGTCCTGTCGGATGCTGGGTGCTTGCCCATGTGTGGCATAGCTTGCCCCTGCTGACCCCCAGGGAAAACCCCCAGTCCTCCCCTGCACCTTGAGTGGTCCTGGCAGGGGGAGAAATTCTGCCCTAGGTCCTGGGGACGCAACGTGAGGCCCCAGAGGGTCTTACTTTATAAAAATTCTTTCCGTCTCTCTCACTGCTCTGACTGGCTTCTTCTGGTACCTTCTGTAAAGGGAATCCTGGGACGAGGCCTCCCTGTTAGCTACCGTCTCTGTAGTTCTAATTCATTACGTATGTTGTAGTGCTTTTTCCTTCTTTTTCTGACAGAAAAGGGACCTGAGGGAAGAGGCAGGGGTGGAAGGGGCAGGGGGTGGGGAGAAGGGTAAGAGAGAAGCAGGTGTAGAAGCGGCACCAAGGTAGCCCTCACCTGCTCGCTGTCTGGGCCCGTGGCCGTCACCGGCTGAAGCAGCACCTTCCAGGGCCGGCGAGCCGAGGGGTGTCTGCCGGCCTGTTCTGGCTGTCATCCCGGCTGTCCTGGAAACATGACCTCCTGTCGCCCGCAGGGGAAGTCGGGCCTCACTATTACCTTTACTTGTAAAAGCAGACCCAGAGAGTGTGCTGCGTTTCCTCGATTCTCAGGAAAATGTGGCCCCTTTCTTTGTTTGTACCGGCCCCCCCCAGTCCAGTCCTCCTGTGCTTTCTCATGGTGGCCGTCTGGCAGGAGGCTTCATTGGAAAGTTCTGACGTTAGCTCTCGGGAAGGGAAGAGGAAGCCCATTGAAAATGGCATTATTTATTTATTTTTTCCTGCGCTTACAACCAAAACAAGTTCAGTCCTGACATCTGAGTGGGTGAAGTCCGCATTTAAATCACTGACCGCGAGATAATCTAACTTGACCAGGTTCCTCTCTCCTTGCTGTGAGTTCGTGGAGAATGTGGGCCTAAGTAAGGCCAGTGGCATTCAGCTTCTTCTACCAAAGGAACCAGTTATCCTTTGCTAAGGACCTTCGTCTACTGTCTTGTTTATGCTTGGTATTTGATCCGTAACAACAATATTTTTTACTCATTCTTGCGTCGTGCTGCTTAGACTCTAAAGATTTTTCTAAGCACCTCAGAGGTCCTGGTTCATTTGATCCTGGCAATAATAGGTAGGTGTGATTATTGTCTTTATTGCACAGATTGAGGGAATCAAGGCACAGAGAGAGAAGAGGAGCTTTCCCAAGGTCCATAGCTGTTAAGAGGTAGAGCCAAGACCTGTAGCCACGAGAGCTGTCACCTCCCCCCTTCATGGGAAGCTCAGGTCAGTCACTGGTCCTGAGGCACAAAAGCAGCGTCGTGACCGACACAAACTCTGGAACGAAAATTGCTGGGGTCTGTTTGTTTGGGGAAAGGCAGTCCCCTCGCAAGGAGAGTCCACCTGACCTAAACTAGATAAATCGTTTACGTGGATCAGAAACCCATGCGGTGCCTGGATCAGCAGTAATCCTTACGTTCCGAGCAGAGAAGAGCGCCCAGCATGCCAAGTTGTCTTCAGATGGCTAAAAAAAAAAGAACCCCTTTGATTAGCAAACAGTACAAATGTTTATAGACTTGGAGGATTTTTTAATATCTTTATTTGAATTGCACAAAGCAGCCAAATGTAGTTTGGCCCTGGGCTGCAGCGTATATGTGTTTGGGCGCCAAGAAGCAATTGCACTCGCCTGAGATGCCAAGCATTCCAGACCTGTTACCTTGTAAGTGTAATATTTACCAGATTTTTGCTTCATCTGGAGATGAAGAGCAGAGCTGAGCCGAGCGCGGGCGGGGCGGGTGGCCAGGAAGGGAGCTCAGTGCTCAGAGGACTCGCCGGGTGAGCAGGTAGCTAGGAAGGTGAACGAACATTTGCCAGAAACAGCCCTTTCGCTGGCAAGTTGGGATCCGGGAGAAGTAAGACTGACCAACACGTTGGGGTGCCTGGCCCATGCCAGGCGCAGTGCCCCGTGCTCCTGCGTTCCCCACCGTCCGTTCCGCCCAGGGCCCTCCGAGGGAGGCGCTGGGTCGTCTCCATTGTGCAGATGGGCAAAGTGCGGTTTCAAGGCTGAAGTGGATTTCCCCAGGTTCTGTTCCAAGGTCTGTCTGGAATTTTACTTGAGCGAGGCTGGGACAGAGTGGGGGAGCGGTGCTGCCGAGGGGGGTCCAGCCGCCGGAGCCCTCCCGTCCCCCCTGTTGGCTCTCACTTCCTCTGACCCACGCAACCGCCCGGCCCTGGGGGCGCTAGTCCCATTTTATGAATGAGGAAACTGAGGCCCAACCAGGTGAAGAGCACCCCCCCCCCCCCCGCCTCGCTGCCCCGAGGCTGGCTTTCTGGTGGCAGAGCCGGGAGTTGATCCAGGGCCTGCTGACGCAGCCCTGATGTCGCTCTCCGTTAAAGCAGGAGTCTTCCTTCGGCCCCCGGGCCAAGATTATGAACAAAACCAAACCCTAAAGCTCTGGGCCAGCACAGCTTTCTGGGATGTTCCTCAAAGAGAAGGGGCTTGAGGCAGAGCTCCAGACAGCCCGTACTGAACAGAGCTAGTCGATAGGTCAGTAAACAGAGCTGGTAAATGAGATATTGTTATTCGGAGCATGTGTGTGTGTGTGTGTGTGTGTGTGTGTGTGTGTGTACAAGTGGAGAGTTGAGGGCTGCAGCAGGAGACCATTATTCTCAGCTCGAAGAAGCAGCCATTGCCAGGGAAGTACATGGAGAATGTCCCATGCTTTCTCTCTGTTATCTCTTCATCTGGTCGGTCAATGGTGACAAGATCCCCAAGGTCAGCAAGAGGAGAAGGAGAAAGCTGACTCTAGTTCTTTCTGCCCCAGATGGGGGCTGCCCTTGGAGCCCCCAAGAGAGCTATAATTTGGCAGGGAACGGGGTGGGGGGAGGGGAGATGGTCGATGTGTGTAAATTAAGCCATCCCTTGGGAACAGTCCCCTTCCCCCTCCCCCCCATGGAGGTGCTCAGGGCCGTCTTCCAATGAGGCTGGCAAGAGAAACAGAGGAGGCTTCTTGCCCCAAGGCCCCTTGCAAGAGCCTTTATTCTGTCCCTGTGCCTGTTGGTTTGGGGGATTATGCTTTGGTTGAAACTCACTCAGAAAGAAGTATTTTTAGCTGAAGATGGAAAATTATAAAAGCAGAGGTCTGAACTAAAGCTCTCTGGTGAGTGTTGTCCATGGGAGAACGGTCACCCCCAGCGCAGAGAAACGGGGCTCGGAGATACATGCCGAGATTTAAGGAGGGGCCCCGATTCCTCGAGGTGCTTTGCTGATGCAGGACTCCTAGGGGGACTGGCTGGAAGCACCTGGTTTCACTTCCAAGTTCAAGTAGGTAGTCGGGTTTTTTTTCTCTGTGGAAATTCAGATTTTATTTTTTTTTCCCATTTACTGGCTTTCCGTACTGTGTTCTGCTGAACATCTGGGCACAGGAAAGTGAATCCATCATTTGAAATCTAAAAGCAGAAGAGGGTAGAGTAACTTGTCTGTAGTGAAACGGCCAGGGGTAACGGAGTCAGGATTAGGACAGGAAGGACTAGAGTTACCAAGCCCCGCTCCTCAAATGGGGTGGAGGGGGGGTGAGAGTGGGGGGGTGGGGGTGGTGGTGAGGCTGAGACCATTTGCAAAGTCTTCCTCTGGTCCCCTGAGGAGCTCGTTGGTTGTGGGCATTCCGTTCCAAGCACTGGAGGTGTGTGCAGGTGTGATGTGCTGTTTCTCTTTTGGTCCCTCACTCAGCTTTTGAAGAGAAATGTGTATGGGTCTGAGGACGTGGTTCTGTGATACAAACCGACTGTAAATTGCTTTTCGAGTCTTTGTGGAAATAATGGGTTTTTTCAATGAGACATTAGTTGATAAGGAAGGGGGACAGGAAGGAATGAAAAGCAAAAGGAAAGGCGAGTCTCAGCCAGGAGGAAAGAGAATCATGACAGAGTCTTAAACTTTTGGGTCCTGCCCTTGGATATCAAAGGAAAGCTGCAGAACTGGATTTACGGTATAAACAGACGTTTAATTGGAACACCCTGAGCACAAATGAACCCAGGTTTAGACAGAATCTGAAATCCCTGTTTTTTCAATGCATAATCCTCCTGGGATTTGTAAGTGATCTTTAGGTGGTTCCAAAAATGCAAAGCTGGAAAGCATGTGTCTTATTGAAAAACACATCATCTATTGTAAATATAAATCTACATGAGGGAAAATGCAGGAACATTTTGAAATGCATGAACGAGAGTGTTAATTTTGCCCTTCAGAGAGCCCTTTCCTTTTTGATGGGCGAGCAGGTGGCTTGTGGGAAGGGGAGTCACGGCTCTTCTTGGCTTCGGAGGCAACTCCGGAGTTCCTTGCCTGAACAGCTCATCTCTCTAACTGTGGTGTTTGGGAGTATTTTGACGGAAGAATTTCAACAAAACTACATGTCAGAAGACTCACAAAATTTGTTGATCTGTTCCATGAGTCAGATTTCAAGGAGTTAGAAATTGCAACAAAATTAACCACAAGCTTCTGAAGAACTTTTTGTGAAAGGCATTTTCAAGTAAGAAATGTTGCCTTTGGATTTCCCCACCTAAAAAGGTAGAGAGTTAACCCACACTGATAAGAAAGCACCACATTCTGGAGCCTCCTGAACGTTGTGAAACGACCAAGAATGCTTGCCCTGCGCCCGTCCCCTCATTTGGGCACCACAGAGTTTTGGTCACCCGTGGCAGATTTGGTGGTGGTGTGACAGTCCCGTAGAGATGAGGTCTAGAGAAAGTTTATTTAAATAGTTACAAAGTAATTCACTGGGAATCTCCCCCCCCCCCCACCACTTCCAGAACATCTTAATTCATTAAAAAAAGAAAGAAAGAAAGAAAAAAGGGATTAAATACCACTGGGTACTTCTCTCATTTTTGATGACTGACTTGTCATTCATTAGTTTGTAGGATTCGAAGTTACAGTCTTATTCGTGTAGATCATCGATGTCGCCATGTGTGTGAGAACAGAATTAGAATAATCTGAGAATAACCTGAGAGGGAAAAGCACGGCAGGTATGTGGGATATTTGCAAAACTGAGAAAAGCAAGTACATTAGTTACTCCATTCTGTGTTATGAACAGGGTTGTGTGTCACCTGGGCTCATGTCGCATTCTGTGATGTGTGGCACAAGGTCCACTGTAAGACAGTTCCCCACTGGCTCCACCTCTGATTACCTGGGCGACCACCGACACAGTATGTAATCTGCCTCAGCCTTAGTCTCCTCATCTGTAAAATGGGATTAAAATAGGATCTGCCTGGTAGACACCTCACGAGGCTTAGAGGAGAGGTTGCGGGGAAGGCTCTTCGCTGCCGGCATTATTATCGGCGCCTTCCACATTGAGAGGCTGACACTCCAGGGAGTGGATTTACCACGTGTTTGCTTCACCTTCTTCCTCCGTAAGCTCAGGGGCCATGGGTAGTCCATTCATGTGCCAACGGTCTGGTCAAAAAGGGACAGAAGGAGAAAACAGATCTGCTGAGAAGGATGGTTGCATTGACCTGTGTGACCTGCGAGGGTGACCTGTGGGGCCGCTCAGTGAAACTGGGAAGACACACAAGGCTTGGCTGCGGGTGTGTGGGGCTGCCCAGGTGCATGCCGAGGCCGGGGCCAGTCTCATTCATGGCACTGAGGTCACAGAGATCAGGTCTAACCATCCCAAGGGGGGCCTGAGCTCTCTGCCTTCAAATCAGCATGCCTTTCCCAAAGTGCTGAGTGGGAAGAACGCATCTAGGAGTCAGGATTTGGGTTCATTAAGGGCTTATTAGTACTCTCTGGTTCTGAGCTCTGAGCCTCAGTTTCCTTTTCTGCAGAGTGAGGGGTCTCCCTCGAAAGTCATTTCCAGGGAATGAGATAAGGTAAGGCAAGCAATGCTTGTGATCTTTGAATGACTCGCCCGGGCTGTGGGGTTAGTCTTCTTCTTCAAAGACAGTTGAGAGTAAGTTTGTTTATCGCTTTGCATTGAACAAAACACTTTCGTGAACATCATCGTGTTTGAGCCTGACTGTGGCCCTGGGAAGCACTCACGAGTAGACAAGGCACAGAGAGGTTATAGGGTCTTCCCCAAGGCAACACAGCTTCAGGGACAAATGGGACTTCTTACGAAGAAGTGATAGTCCTTGGCATAAACCATCCATCCCCGTACCCTTAAGGCTTGGGAGTTTTTGCTGAAGGGTTTTAATAAAACCACATGTCAGGAGTAAGATGATCGTCTCATTTAACTACAACAGACAGCACTGGATCACAGGCTAGCGAATCACATGCCAAACATGTCAGCAGCTGGTGGCAAAGAGCTGTAGCCCAGACCTAAACGAGGCCTTTTATAAGTTCAATCTCTGAACTCTTGGTGTGTCTGGCTCTTTCCCTCTCTGTGCTCTTTAGGAACATCGAAGATTCAAACCGCTAGACCCGGACTTGTTTGATAAGCTTCAGCACGGTGTCTAGGTCATGGGGAGGTGGCTTTGTAAAGGACATGTGGTTTTGTCCTCTCTCCTTAAATCTGTCATAAGACTGCTTCCAAGTTACCAGCTTCTTCTGTGGATAGCTCTGGCCCAGAGAAGGCTTTACTGAGCTTGGGCTGTCCTAGGACTTTCCATCCCCTGGTCGTTAAAGTACTGCAGAGCAAACCTCTATCAGTAGTGGGGGGTGGTTATGACAAGAGTGTGGACTTGGGGACAGAAAGACTTGGTTTGCGATTTCCAGCCTCTTTCTCTGCTCTCTGCACAAGGGACCTGCCCACTGTAAGCTTCGGTCCTTTCATGCATACCCTGGGGGCTCTAAGGAGAGGGGCTGATCTCGCACAGGGATAAAAACAAGATTCTGTTGAGAAAAGTGTTTTGTAGGTTGTACGGGCATGTGGGTACTTCTAATAATGAAACCACTCAAAGTCTGCTTTTGCACCTGGTTTATATGTGGGTGATGCTGTGGGTCAGCAAATCCAGTGGATCCAACACTGGTTTTCTAAGACACGTCCTAGTGAATCAGGCTCACTTGTGCCCACTGGTTTCTGATTCTAGTAGTTGTAAATGAAGTAAGACAGGCAGATCCAAGGACTGTGCTGTGTGTGTGTGTGTGTGTGTGTGTGTGTGTGTGTGTGATTCTGTAAGCTGAGAGAAGCATGGCTCCTATCCCCAGGGTTTCAGGCTCTCTGGAGTATTGACATATGGGACCTCTTCTTTGTGGTTAGAAGAGTCTTACTGACATCGGTTTTCTCCATGAGCAGGTGCAGCTTTCCCTGTCCTGCTCCCAGCACTCATTTATAATACGACCTCACACTGACTGAGTACTCATTGTGTTCAGAGTCATTATTTTATCTAACCCTTCATAGCAATTCTTAGAGGCGAGAGTTGGCATTATCACATTTTATTTTTTTTTTTTTATTTTTAAAAAAGATCTTATTTATTTATTTGAGAGAAAGAGAGAGAGAGAGAGAGAGAGCATGACTGGAGGGGAGGGGCAGAGGGAGAAGGAGAAACGGACTCCCCTCTGAGCAGGGAGCCTGACTCAGGGCCCGATTCCAGGACCCGAAACCGTGACCTCAGCTAAAGGCAGACCCATAACCAGCGGAGCCCCCCGGTGCCCCAGCATTAGCACATTTTAAGCCCAGAAATGAGTGTGAGTCTTTGCTCTCCTGCTGCCCACGTCTACCGAGTAAGCACATTGAGAGGTGACAATAATATATATATAATACAGAAGTGCCCCTAGGACACAAAGAAGGGAGACTGTGCTTCTGCTCTGGCAGAGCTGGAAATTCTGCAAAGAGGAGGCACTGAGGCAGGACTTGGCAGGACACGTAGGACTTTCCTAGACTTTCCAGGACGAGGCCCCAGACGTGGCAGGGGCATGGGTGTGGTGGTGGGCCGGTCCCTGGCAAGTCTGGAAATAACAGGGTGCCCCGAGGACAGGGTCCCCCTGTGAAAGGAGCCGAGGGGAGGGGAGACCGCCGAGTGCCCACGGAGCTGGGGTCGCAGTGTACGAAGCAAGGCACATTATGAAGTTGTGTCTTTGAGGTGATGGGGAGTAACTGTGGAGGCTTCACGGGTTGGAAGTGAAGAGGCGGGAGAGGATGGTTAAGAACGGCAGTGGGCAGAGCGGAAGGGAAGGAAAAATAAAAGAAGATAAAGTCAGAGAGGGAGACAAACCCTGAGAGAGCCCGCCGCAGGGGACAAGCAAGCCTAGGGCTGCTGGAGCGGACGGCGTCAGGGCATGGGGTCGTGGGCGACGGACATGAAGGCGGACACTTGCAAGGAGCGCGGGGTGTCCCGGGCAACTGAGGAGTCACTACGTCCTACCCCTGAGACTAATAAGACACTAGAGGTAAACTGAAGTGAACTTAAATAAAAAATGTAAAAAAACAGTACATTTTAAAAAAGAGACAGGTTGGGAGCGGGCTTGCCTGGCGGCCGGGCACCTGACCGGCTGGAAGAGGGACGCTGAGCTCCAGCAGGGTCTGCGCTTTCTGACCTAAAGCCCCGGGCCGCGGCCGCAGCCGGGGACTGTCCCCGCCTTGGAGGGGCGCGTGGAGCCCGGGCCCGCTGTTGCGGGACGCGTGAGGGAACCGGGGCCTGGAGCGTTTGCAGGCGCGTCCCCCAGGGCGTCTGAGTCTGCCGGAATCTGTTCTGTTCGCCCTCTTCCCGCTCGCTTCTGAAAAGCCCCTCCTGCCCTGTCCACCATAACCCCCTTCGGGCCCGAATGGCCACAGCCCGAGACCCTGTCCCACTTGACCTTTTCATGTCCCTTGACCCCCCCCCTCCCCCGCCCCCAACCGACTTCTGGGAAAACACGATGTGGTGGAAAATTGGGAGAGCAGCCCTGACTCCATGCTGCCGTCTCTCTCTCTCTCTCTCTGCCAAGTGCTTTCAGCGGTCAGGCATCCCTCTCGGAGATACTGAAGGTGCCGAACACACCATGAAGTTCGCGTCTCTGTCTGTCTGTCTGTCTGACCCACCCCCTGATGCCCGGCCTGATGACGGTGACTCTTCCTAGAAGCGGATGGAGCCTGCAAGGCGCCCTGTGGGAAGAACCATGCCTCTGTGTCTCCCGCAAGATTCGAATCTGTAGTCCGAGGACTCAGGGCGTCCCCCGGAGCCGTGGGTTGGGATTAGACACCAGGTATAATTCTAGCAGAGCTCTGGAGAAGCCATGTTGGCCTCTTGGAGCCGCCCCTCACCGCCCGGCTTCCTTCCTATAATACAAGCACAATGTGTGGTCAGTCAGTTAAAAAAAAAAATAGCAAAGGGATCAGCTGGAGTTTGTGAAAGTCCATCTGTGTTTGGGCTGCGCCATGGCCTACCTGAGCAGAATGACCTGGGTGAGGCCATCTTGGGGGGAAGAGAGGTCGCAGCTACAGCTGGTTCTCCACAGCCAGAGGGAACAGTCAAAAGTGCTGCCAACTCCCAGGTCCTTGTGGACTGTCTCTGAACCACTAAATGAAGTCGTCCTTGAGGCTCATGATCAAAAAGCGCCTCTGAATCTTTGTCATGCCCACGGAGGCAGCCGCCCCCATTGTGGAAGAAATCAGAGGGTTCTAAAGATGTCGAGCATCTCCCGCTGAAACTGGGGAAGCTGGCTGTCCCTCAGCTTCCCTCTCATCTCTAGGTCATTCCTGAAGTACCAGTCACAGAGGTCATGGTAGACCACGGTCCCTGAGGCGGCTGTCTGGGATGACCATCAGTCCGGTTCTTCATCTTGGCCCCGTCTCTGCGCTGTCACCCTTAGCTGGTCGTGCTTGTACGGGAAGATGTTTTTGCTCTCGGCACTAGAAATAGCTGTTCTCAGTATCAGTGAGGAGAAAACCCCTTGCACTGGACATCAGAGCGGCGGAAAGGACAGCGTGTTTATTTCCATGTCGCTGTAGCTCTTCACGGGGGACGATCACGGCGGTCTCAAACTCAGTCTTCTCAGCCTGCTGTCCCTTCTCTTTAGGACCTGCTTTACATTGCAGAAGGGATGCAGCTCCTAAACCTGGTGTTAGGAGATGAGCATTAGATTAACTCTAAGAAGCCTGGAGAACCCTTTAAATAAAATATTCGGCCTCTCCGCGTGGTGGTTTCCTTAACAGTATAATGGGGATAATGCTACCTTGTTCGTAGGTTATTCGGCTCCAGTGAAGTAATAGATGTGAAAGTGTGTTGTGCAATGCCAAGTCCTGTGCGGATGTGATTAGCATTCATTGTCATCATGTGGCTTAGCTTTTTGAGGAAAGAATGTACTTCCTTCTGCTTTGTGGTACTGAGCACCTATGACGTGCTAGGTGGTCCTGTCCTGATTTCTGGAGCTGGAACATAGGAGTGGGAAGGCAACGAATTTAGCCCCTGTGCTCGTGAAAGTTACGAAGACCCCTCCCCCAATATAGAGCCAGTGCTGCCAGTGCCTATGCTTCCAGTACTAGTACTAGTGTGCCCAGTGCCTGTCTTCCTAGTGCTGGTGCTCCCAGGGCTGGTCCAATGTACATCCTGGTCAGGAAGGTCTAAAAGCAAACTCACCAATGAGTTTTCTTGGAGAGACAGATGTCTGCAGACCTCTTGCTGACTCTCAGCGATCTCTGATCTAGGGCTTCCGAGATGCAAAGACACAGCTCCCTCCCTACTAAAGAGAATTCTCAAGGGGTTTAAGAGCCCTTGAAAAGAGTTACGAAGTTTCCCTTGTCCAGACTCCTCCGGCAGTGATCCTCCCACAGTGACTGAACTCAAGCCAGTATCCTGTGGGTTCTCTGCTGCACAATGTGTGTGTTCTTCACTGGTGAACTTTCATTCATTTGTATACACAAAAGCTAAATTAATGTATTCACATGAGATTATGGAAGTGATGGTTTTCTCACTTTTCTGACACAGGAATGCTTTTCAGATCTGTTGTCTAGCCTTTAAAAATGGTCTTATGAATCAGCTGAAATGAATAGAATACTGTATGTCCATTATACCTCAGTTTTTAAAAGTCTAATGAAATCAAAGCAAAATGGCAAGAAATAGGCATCAAAAAGGCATAACTCAGTCACCTAACCTGGCAAAAGTAATTCCGCTGACTTGAAGGTCCACTAGGCTGTGCGTGTGTAAGACCTCTGCTGCCTTCGTAGAAATTCCCATCTCTCTACTTTCGCCTGCTGCGTGTTTTCTTCTGCTTCCATACATGGGTGGATACCTCTCTGGTTCTCTGGGACTTCTGTTTGCTCTCATCCCAACACATCTGAGAAGCACTAGCTTTCTTCAAAGAGCTCTTCTTTGAAGGGCTTAGGAAATGCTTTTGAGGAAATGGAGGAGAGCCACTGCTTGGGACTAAGTAAAAGGGTCTGTCCTGTGTCATCTGCTTACTGGCCGTGAGGAAATAGAACTTCTGAGGACAAAGCTTCAGAAATCACCTGAGTTTGGACCCCTTGTCCAAAAGACTTCTGAGGGCGTCTGAGAAAAAACTTGAGAGAGCCGTAAGACAGAGCTTACGTTTTCCCAAAGAGGAGAAACTCTTTTTTTTCCTTAAGAATTCTGTCTGTCCTCAAAATCTCCGTGCTTTCGGTCTTTGCGGGGATACAGGAGGACAGGTTGGACTCAATCTTGGGATGTCCTGGCTGCTGTTGCCCTGTCAGTTTGCTAGCTCAGTGTCTCTAAGAGCAGGTGATATTGACACATCTTGTATCCTCTCTGCACCTGACCCGAGAGATTGATGCTAAGCCACCGGCCTTGCTCTTGGATACTTAAATGAAACTAACCATCCTCGAACACTTAAAAGGACTCAGCTGTGGTCTGGTTCTGCCATGAAGATTTCTTTAAAGATTGTTTTTTTCTCCTCTCACAAATGGTGGCCCCACCTTGAACATAAGTTGTTTAGCACCCAAATGAACCTGATTTCTTAAAACAAGCAAAACACCGGAGGCTCCATTCCAGAACACGTTCATGCCACAGTTAATCTGGATTCCTATAATTCCTGTATGGCCCCATATCTTAATTGCCCATAGCCGTGTTGCCAGTACAAACAGGATGGGGGGAAGAGTACACGCCCTTTACTGAATACAGGAAAGCACCATCCTCTGAAACGCAAATATTTTTTTTTTGAGGTACTGAGTGACCATCTACTGAAATGCTAATAAGATTATCTGCTAACTAAAAATTCCTTCCAAGCCATTCTTCCTCCCTACCATCTTTATGTTTGAGATTCAGAGCTAGCATTCAGCACAATGAACCATTCAGACCTTCCATTCAGCTTTTCAAGGAAGTGTGTTTGGAAACTAACCCTCAGAGTATCGATTCGTAGAGGATAGGCATTCTGGGGGGAGGTGGGTTCCGGAACCTTCCTCAACTTTGTCCTGTTGGCCATTTTCCTTGACAGTTGGCAGTAGGATATAGCTGTCCTGCTGACCTGCTTTAGAAAGAAGGCCACTGGGCAAACAGCAACCCTATGGTACTGTGTGTAACTAGGGGCCCCTTCCCCTGGACTTGGCTGTCCCCACGGAGATGAGTCGTACATAGGGGTGCCTGGCAGAGTGGAAACAGCTCAAAGGAAGAAGCTGTAGCATGGATTCAGGTCTGTATTCACCCAAACACAATTTAGAAACTCGGTTCATGATCTAGGGTATTGTAGGAAACACAAGCTAAGTGGCTTCCTGATTTTCAGATTCAGTCCTCTGCAATGTCATTTAACAAAAGAATGCTGATGCTTACTAAATCAGATTACAAATCCATCTGAGCACATCTGAAATGAGGAATGAGGTCAAATAAGTAGAGGCATTTGAACAGGGGTTGATCATTGTAAAATCTGCACCCAAAAAAAGCCTCAGGGTATAAGGCCTAAGACAGTAGCATCTGTAAAATAGTTTGTATGAAAAAGACCTCAGACTTGAAATGTATTATGCATTCAAAAGACATAGAAAATATGAGTGCAAAGGTGAGAAAAAAGAGTGAGAATGACGTACCATTGGGATGCATTAATAAAAGTATAAGTCCCACAGGAAGGGAGGTGATAGTGCTACTCTCTTCTGCCTTGAGAATTATGTTCAGACTTGAGGGTCTGATTTTAAGATTGGAACAAAGAGGATAACGTGGAAGTAAAAAGCTTTCATGAAAAATAATGAAAGGAAGTAAGGATGTTTGCTTAGGAAAGAAATAGGGGTGGGGAGACATAAGAACTGGTTTCCAAATTTCTGAGCAGGGTCAAGCAGAAGTAGAGTAAATCAAAAACTAGACCAAATGGGAAGGGCTGCAAAACCAATCTCAGCGCAGCATAGAGAAGCGATTTTGTGCCACCTGAGCTGTCAGACATTGTAGGATACCTGAATTTTGAGTTCTCTGTCAGTGAGGAGTTCTGGGAGAGACGCGATGGGGTCTTCTCTTGTTGTAGAGAAAACTTCAGTAAGAAGAATTAGATGCCAATGACCTTGAGAGAGCACGTGGGAAGTGCCAGGCAATGCCTTGAAGTGCAACACAGAGTTTCAGGGAAACGGAATGTGGGCTGTATTCGCTTTCCTTCTCTCAAACTGGATAATCCAGACTATCTCTTCCCTTTCGTCTTTACTCACTCCCAAGTTATGAGTTTAATACGTGCATAATAATAGCCCCTGCCCCTTGGTTAAGTTGGTGAATCGCTTGCGATCCTAGCAAGGTGTGCCTCCCTGCTCATTAGCTTAGCTTTAGGGCAGAGCAACAGCCGATCAGCACAGCCCATGTAATTAGACAATTGCCTGACAAAGAAGTTGGGCCACAAGCAAGAAGCTTACAAGCAAACACAGGGAGAAGCTCACAGTACCAGACACGCAGTGGCCATTATATGCATCACTGCCTTAATGTCAGGAGGATTAGAGGAAGATTTTCAGCCTGGTAATGAGCACTGTGTCCATTAATCATGTCCAGAATCCACACCAGTCCTAGAGCTGCAGGGAAAGGGCGGTCCTTTCTGGAAAGGGGTATTATTGAAGTTTGGGGATATAAATGCTCTCTTCGCAGGGGTGAGCTAGAAGGTCTCAGATTGAGCATTTGAAGCCGCCTTTTGCCAGTGTTTGGGGGTAATCCTGGGGAGGTTTTACTCCTCAGTTTCTCAGTCTGTAGAAAGAGATTAAAAATGAAGCGTGCTTCTAGTCCATTAAGAGATTAAGGACGACATCCTAAATGTCCAAGTTTAACTTGTCTGCGAAGTCAATGCATGTTGCCTTTTTTTTTCCTACTGACCTTGTTAGGAGCCGTTGCTGAATTCTAGAGTAGTTGTATGGGTAACTACGTCATAGGGTCATTGGCCTCTTTAAATGCCATTAGTGCCCCCAAATTGTGACTGTTTTGCCCCATTAGGTATCCTAGACAGAAGAAAGCACAAATTGAAGAGAAGAGAGAGAAAATGGAGCAAGGGAAGGAAAGAAGATAAGAATGGAAGAGAGAGAGGGAGAGAGAGAGAGAAAGAAACCGAAGCCAGGAGCTTTATGTGCTTTAAAGAACGAGATAGTGACAGAGTGACAGAGTGACAGAGTGCCTTCAAAGGCCTGTTCCAACATGGAGAAGACCCCGCCGCGGGGAGACCACTGGAAAGGGAGACGCCACATTCACGGGACACCTGTCCAGGGGCCCTCACAGTGGCACTCGGGGCCTGTGACATTGCTCAGTTAACCACTGGCCTCCTAACAGCAGGGCTTGGCCTGCCCCTTTCCACAGCCACAGATTTTGCTGCTAAAACCCAGCACGCCCTACACACACATCGCCGGCCTAGCCCTGAGCCTGATGAGGGAGACACGTTAGAGGAATTGAACCAGAAGGCGTGTTTCCATGGAGGTGGGGTTTTATGAGCCCGATGGAAACTTGGGAGCAGACACTAGAAACCCCGTGTCTGTCACAGTTCGAGAAGGCCGACTGCCAGGGGCCGGCCCCACTGTTATTTTCCTGTGTGTGTGCTCTGTGCGGGAAGGGGCCCAGAAACTCCTGCTGACACAACGCACGGTCTCAAATAGCAGCGAGAGGAAGGCCAAGTCACATAAGCCGATGCTGACACACTTAGCCTCGCAGATGCCAACAGCACGTCAAGTTCGACACTGTCCCCGACTTGGAGACGCCCCCCTCCCCCTTAAATGGCAGATGCGCCGGTGCCGTGTTACATTTAATAGGAGGGACGGCCAGAGAGAACATCAGAAACCACGGATGCACTGTTTATTTCTCAGTCGTTTTGGGTTAAATTGCTGTGACTTGAATGTCAGCCGTGTTTGGGATGTGGTAGTGAAATAAAATCCATAGCCCGTGGGCCAAGACAAATTTCAGAAAACCCCAAAACACAATTGTCTTGGTTTCTCGCTGGCCGTCTCTGCACACACAAAGAGAAGCTAGTTTATTGCCCTCCAGCCGTTCAGTGGGTTGTTTGCCTTGCTGCACTCTGGGGACTGTCTAATGAACCCCAAATTACTTCCCTCAGAGCTGGGGATGGCAGGAATGAGGGGCCATGACACTCATTAGGGATGTCAAAAGTCTATGCCGGTTATGCGGAGCTGCACGGGAGGTGGTCTTTTCTGGGGCGGGAGGTGAGAAGTTAGCTCTGTTCATTCGAGGAGCACAGGGTAGGAGCCTGTGGACGCCTCAGGAATGACGGCCACCAGGCACATCCGTGGCGGGGGACGGGGCCTAGGGTTCTGGACCATGCTGATGTTGGCAAAGTGTGTCTCATGGGGAAACATTCTCACTGAGCAAGACCCAGGTCTCCAGATTGGGGTCATTCTTTCCAGAAGTATCAGTGAAAATACTTGATCTCATGTTGAACTCTCTTGAGCTTTAAGGCAAAGTCACGCTGATCCTTAGTTGAGAACAAGCCACTTCTCCGTGTTGGGTTTTGTGGCTGTGCCCCAGTGCTTGGGTCAGCATTTCTGCCTGGGGTGATGGTCATGCCTTCTTATTCAAGGGACTCCTTTGAGCAGAAGGCAGGCATTAGAGTAAAAAGCCAGAACTGATGGAAGAGCCAGGCTTGCCTTGACCTTAGCCAAGAGCTAGTTCATTCTCCTTGCTCTTAATTTCTTTGTCTGTGAAATGGGGATGAAAAACACCCTCGGAGCAGACATGACGTCTAGGAAGCTGGAATAAAATGGGAGGGGGTCATGGAGTAGAACTCTGAGGCTGCAGTGATCCGGGCCATTCTTTTTCAGGGTGTGAATGGTGGATGGACATATTTCTTCATCCCTGGTTAGTTCATGACCCCGAGTAGCAAGAAGGGAAGCCTGGCCAACTTCGTTGTGGTTGGACCGTGGGCTAGGGCAGATGCTCTCCGACCTGAGTGTAAAACAGAATCATCTGAAATCCTCCCTGTAGGTCTGGAATGGAGCCAGGTGATAAGCACATTAATAAGTTCTCCCACCCCACCCCCAGTGAGTGACAATCATCTAATGTGGGATTTAGGGGAGAAAATCATTTTTTGGAGGTTCATGAATGGAGAACATCAAAATGAGAAAGATGAGTTCACAACTGAGCTGGGTGGCTACCTAGTTCCTCCCGCCCCCAGCTTCAGGACACCGCATTGCATCTTTGGTCTTGAAACTACAAGAATTCTTTGTGACGTGAGCACTCCCAACCCTGAAAGACAGTGCATTTTTAAAAACTCTTCTAAATTATTATAAAAATGTTTATATGTTGAGCCATATGACTCTCTGGCCCTTTTGGAAAATAAGAACTTTCCATATGCAAGAGCCTGAAATATTTGGGGTCTCTAAGTTGTCTCCTTCTTCAAGTTAAGTGTTATCAATTCCTTTTTAAGGGATTGGGTTCTCTGTTCTGTCTCTGCTTGAGAATCTGCTGAGGGGCTCAAGAACGTCACTCATAGTCCAATTAATTAAACAGTTTCTGGGGCTGGGACCCAGGCATTCATATTTTCAAAGTTCTTTCATTTGAAATGTGGAGTCAAGGGAGACAATTAGTACAAATCATGGGGGAGTTCTGCTTTTCCATTATCAGAGTCATGTGTTGCTGTCATTTCACGTTTTCTCTGTCTTCTCTTTTTTTCTTCTCTTCTTTCTTTCTTTCCTCTTTAAAAAAAAAAAATATTTATTTATTTGACAGAGAGAGAGCAGAAGTAGGCAGAGGGAGAAGCAGGCTCTCCACTGAGCAGGGAGCCCGATGTGGGGCTCTATCCCTGGACCCTGGGATCATGACCTGAGCCAAAGGCTGATACTTAACTGACTGAACCACACAGGCACCCTGTCCTACTCTTTTTGTTCATGTGTAATGCCTGATCAAAAGTTTGGATGCTCCCAATAGATTACTTTCTTTCTTTAAAAAAAAAAAAAAAAAGTTTAGCTACTCCTTTGTCTTAAAAAACATCATTCTAAAACTATTTAATGGATGACTACTATGTTCTATGTGCTTTCCTAGATACTGCGGATACTTCATTGAATAAAACAAAGCTCTCTCCATGGAGTTTATATTCTAGCAGCAGGAGATGTACAAAAAAGAAAGACTAATAATTAGAATTTTCAATTTAAGTAGTATGTGATGATCGGTGGTTTCAAAGAAAAAAATCTCTCATAGATGCTCGTTTGTCTTCTCGGTGAATTTCTTTTCTTCTGTCTTTAATTTCAGTGGTTGTTAAGCTTTAGGGAATGTACGAGTTGCCCAAGGAGTTTGACAAAATGCGGACCACCCCTACCCCACACCCACGCTTTGAGAACCCCCACTATGGAGGGCCCACTGCTCCCCTTATCACCAGGAGCCTGGAGTACTTGGTAAGGCCCCCGCATTCCGTCCCCAGGAAGGGAGACTACCTTGTATTTAAGGTCCAGGTGAATGGTGAGTGCCTCGGGCAAGAAGACAACCGTATTAGGAAGTAGGCACCAGACGGTCGAGTGGCTCGTTGCCTTTCTAACGGCGGAGCCCTGCACATTCTCAGGGGTATTTCTTGCAGAGCTCCGTCCACATTCGTTGTCAGAGCTCATCATGCTGGTCATGCTGTCAGACTTTCCTCAGGTGGTGTTTTTGCTGCCTTTTTGGGTAAGTAGTCCTACTATGTAGTCCTACTACTGCTACTACTATTAAGTAGTCCTACTATGAGCGTCAGAGGGGGCGATGGAATAGCTTGACCCAGAGAAGTCCGGCGAGAAGAAAGATGTCTTTTGGCTCCTTTCTGAGGCAGGAGGCTAAAGGCGGGCGGTGGGGATTCTGAGGAAACTTAGCTTGACTCCTAGGGACTCAGAGGTAGAGTCCTTTGAAACTGCCGCAGTCCACTTAGCTGCTCCTGCTCCTTCTCTTCTTCGCTTCTAATTAAGTTAGTCGGCGCTAGGGGAGTTTTCTCTCCCCCAGGGTATTCAAGGAAGCCCTGAGGAGCCCGTGGCAGCTTTGTTGTAGAATGAGGTGGGGGACAGGAAGGGCCATTAGTGCCAGACCAGGGCTCCAATGTTCCATCTGCTTCGTTATGCATCCTGACCACATGACTCAATGCATATCAGATAGGGAATTATTTGAATCATTGCACAGATGGAGAAACGGGCTCCGAAAAGCCCAGTAATGTCCCCGTTGCCGTTAGCTAGCACTGGATGATTTGGGATTAAAATTCAGATGGCCTTGAAGGTCCCACATGGCATTAAGATCCTGTAGCTTTCACCGGGGTGAGGCTGGCTCTAAAACTGTGTGGGTTGCTTTTCCAAATGAAAATGTGGGGCCTCTTGTTTAAAAAGCAGGGAACGTGTGCTGTCAAAGATTCTAAAATATAAAGCTTCTTCCTTGGCTCCGTGATCTCTTTCTCTCTCCTCTCTCTTGACCCGTTGCGGTGATGTCCTGGGCTCCTTGATGTCGTGCTCCCATGGGTACGGGCGGGGATGCTCCCAGAGCAGGAGCAGACGTGTAGCCCCCAGGGCTCTGCCCTCTACCCTGGGACTGTGTAGCTGGGCGCCTGCTGCTTCCAGCCACCAGACTGATGCCGTGTTGAGCCTGGCCTCTCCAGACTGCCACTCCAACCCATAGGTTTGCAAACCTGCAGGGTGCTTGGTAACCTGGGTCACAGTGGGCAAGAGTTGCCCTCTGAATGCACGGCAATGCTGTGAGCCTCAGGTGGAAACAGCTGCTGCGCTGCCCTGAGAGGGTTCAATGGTGTGTGCCTGACCCCGACTCTCCCCGGGGAGGCTGGGGGCCTTAGAGGGGTGAGGGCTAGTGGGCTGAAGACTGATCATAGGAAGGCCCGCAGGTAATGAGAGATGGAATAGCTTATGAGCCAAGGCTTTACGCCCCCTGTGTACATCTCATTTGTCCCATCAGACTTCCCTTCTAAAACCTCAATTCAAAGATGAAATTATTAAGGATTTCAAGATGGTGACTGTAGAGCATTAAACTCGAGTATGACGCTTTTCTGAGCATGGGAACTCTGTGTGACTGTCTGGTCACAAGTCCATGCCGCGGGCCCTGGGCTGTGATGAATCAAAGAACTGTATGTAAAGATTCCTGGACTGGAGGCGTTTACTTCAGGAGAAGATAATACATAATAAACTATTATTAAATCATTGGAACAGATAACAAGTCAGTATACATTGCTTATTTAAGTAGCTTGTGATTAAATGCATAATTAGGCTTCCTGTTCACGGTTACTTTGTAAAGTGATAACTAGTTAGATTTCCTCATTTTCCCCCTTCTTGTCCATTCCCCCACATTTGATTCAGCAGGGAGATATGGCCAGTGTTGAGACGAGGGAAACACCATTCACTTGATGTCATTCGGGAATCTCCCATGTGCAAGATTTTCCCTGAGAAGCAGGCCCGCAGGAAAGAGCACGGGAGGAGGCAGAGAATCAGCCTGGTGGTCTGATCCAAAGGGTTGCAGGAAAATCAATTTGATTGAACAAAAAAAAAAAAAAAAAAAAAAGTGGGTCAGAAATGGAGAGGCAGGAGCCAAACAGGATGTGAGTGTGGGTAAGCTGGCAAAGGTCAAACCCAAGTACCTGACCACCTGGCTGGGGAGTAGGAGCTGGGATTGGAATTACAGTGGACTTTGGGGAGAACTCCCGTTCCAACAGGGGAAATGAGTTCTTGGAGAAGGCAGAGGAAAAAGCTCCATCCCTCCAAGGCGAAGTGGGTGGATTAGGGCTGCATAAGCCATTACATCCCCACCCGGCTGCTTTGGCGCCCCGAACCCGGGGAGCGAGCCGGCCCCGTCCCCCGGCTGGGTGTCGATGCCCACACTGGGCCTACAGAAGCTTTTATGAGGCAAGGGCAGGGTCACAGCCCAGGCCAGAGCAATTTGCTGTGACTCTTTCTCTACCCCCCCACCCTGCCCCAATGCAGAAACATTTGCCAAGTCACTCAAGTTCCTCAGCCAGGCAGGGGGCTGCGTCCCGTAGCAGATGACAGCAGGGGACAGCTGCAGCTGGCCCTTGGAAGCAGTCGTCAGTTCTTTCTGGTCAACAGTCTTTATCGAGGGATCTCCTGGCCCCGTGTCCTGGAGCAAGGGTGTGGGGGAGGCTGCGGCTTCCTCCTGGCTGGGTCCCTTCCCTGTGGTTAGAGACCAAAGCAGAGTTGCTGGTGGGGGCTGCTCTGGGGGCCTCTCCTGGTGTCTGAGCTCCTTCTGCTTTTAAAGCAAGACCCCCCCCCCCCCCCCCGCAAATGCAGATCTGTGTTATCAGGTCTTGAAACAGAACTAGCGGAAGGGGTTCTAAGAGCCAGAGGGGCGGAGGGCCGTTCGCCAGTGTATAGGGAGCCGAGCAGAACAGCTGCACTTAACCATCAAGCTGCTCCTGTAAATATTTGCAAACGCCCCTTTAGAGCTCAAAAGCCTCGGACAGGATCATTGGACAATTTGCTTAGAAGAAGAAGAAACAAAATTGACCTCGTGGTCTGAAGCAGCCATAAAAAGAGAGAGTGAGTTTGGGCAGAAGACCAGAAAGGGGGGGGGGGGGGGTTGCTCCAAGTTTAATAAACACAAAAGAGAATAAAAATAAATCTCAAGAGCACTTATTTACAAACTCAATGGAGGGATGAGATTGGGCGGGTGGGTGTGAACGGTGGGTGTTTGGGGAAGAGGAACCGGCCTGTGGGGCTTCCGCAGAACGTGGAGGGGAAAACGCGCCGAATGGGCTTTGCTCCTCCGGATGCTGCTTCAGAGCATGTCTGAAGCTTCTGCTGTCTAATGGTGGGGGGCCATGGGAAAACGAATTCAGCCATTAGGCCTGTGGAAGGTTCTGGCCAGCCTGGAGGGTGTAGGAAGCTGGAGAACCTGGCTCCAGCCTGGCTTCAGCTTCTGGGCTGGGCCTCCGCCTGTTTGTGGCTCAGCTGGTCAGGCCATGACCAGCTGGTCCAATCACCTGGCGGGGGTGAGGGGGGCGGCATGTTCCAGAGGAGAGAAAGATCGATTTCTTCCCAGCAGCCCAGCAGTGTGACCTTTTCAAATTGCAGGGCTCGGGGGTTCCAGAAAACCGGGTTGCTTGAAGGCATGTCTGTCCACCTGAACACCGTCCCCCGACTCCCTCACAGTTGTAGTGTGCTGGGCCATCGCTGTGTCCACATGAATACTTTCTTTTCTCTGACACCTGGATGCTTTAGATTTTTGGGGGTTTTTATTTTGTTTGTTTGTTTGTTTAGAGACTCCTGACTCACGAGCTACAAAGCTTCCATTCACAAGGTCCTTTGGCAGTCATGGTGCGGAGCGTGGCTGGGCATTCACCCCTTCCCCAAAAGTGGCTTTCTGGGAGTCCCAGGACGTGGGGAGAGGGATGGGGTAACCCCCCCTTGAGGGATAAGAGTGCTGAGCTCTTAAGATCAGCAAATGGTCACATGTTTTTGCCTTTTTTTTTTTCCTGCTTCTCAGGGAAAATCTTGCACATGGGAGATTCTGGAGTGACATCAAGTGAGTGGTGTTTCCCTCATCTCAACACTGGCCATATCTCCCTGCTGACTCAAATTTGGGGGAATGGACAAGAGGGGGGAAATGAGGAAATCTAACTAGTTAGCACTTTACAAAGTAACCGTGAACAGGAAGCCTAATTATGCATTTAATCGCAAGCTACTTATATACACAATGTATAGTGACTTGTTATCTGTTCCAGTCTCATCGTCAGGGCACGGGTTTCCCAAGAAATCATGAAAGGTATTTATTTCTCTTTTAAGATCGGCAAGATGGCTCGTTTATTTAATAAGAAGTTAGTCTTGCCAATAGCCAGATGGCCGAGTCTTTCAAGACTCCTACTGATGACCAACCGTGCCAACAGGGGATGGTTGGTGAATTCCAAGTGTGCAGGGGGCCCTGTCCAGGGCTGTGGGGTTTGCAGGGGCGGGGAGGAAGACCTGGCAAATCTGGTCTCTGCCCTCAAGATTCTCAAAATTTCCACGGGGGAAAACAAAATAAACAAACATAATGCAGAAGTCATAAAAACACTTGTAAAAAGCCATAAACAACTGTGAATGATTATGTTGTAACGAAGCTACACATTCGAGAAGAGGGTAGAAAGGACTGGAGCTACCCGATTTGGATGGAACATTCCGGAATAATGAAGGGAAGTTTACAGAAGATCTGGGAGGAGAATTGTAGAAAAATCTGGAACAAATGACCTACAGGCTCCATACACGGATGCCGTGTCTGAACTGCGTGGCCGGGATGGGGACCCGCTTGGGTTTTGTTGGAGAAGCTCACGTGCTTGTTCAAAGGCAGTGGCAAATGACTATAAAATATTACAGCAAATCTCTAGCAACCCGTGAACTTGAAATTGTTGTGTACTAGCTGCCTCTGTGTGTTTCTGCTTAGAATTGAAGGTGTTGGGGCGGACTCTTCCTCTCTTCCTCCTCATTAGACCAGATAACTCGTATTTGGATGTTATTATTATCATCTTTTTAAATTCAAATTTTATTAACTTAACTAGAGGGTATATTTGGTCATATGTGTGTGAAAAAGCCAAACTATTGAAGCCAAAAAAGATGCAATGCACGAACCTGGATAGAGCAGAGGATTCGGATGCCAAAACTTCAAGGAAAAAAAATCCATGGGCAGATTGCTTGCCATTAGGAGCTATTTTCTTGGCACATCTGATCAAAGTGTATGTAAGCCCAACAGCTCTCTCCAGGCATCAACTGTCACAATCTTGCTCCAGTTCACAACCGTCTAGGATTTTCCACGGCTCTGTCAACTTTCAAAGGATGGGGTTCACGGCATGCCCTCGAACGGAGTTGGAAGTGGTTTGTTAATCTCTATTAATCTGTGACTCCTGTAACCAAATGCACATGTTTATTTATTTTTCCCCCCTCTGGTTAAATTGTTAATGGTATTAAATTGGCCCTTGGAAACGAAATCCTTCTGTAGATATTTCCCGTATGTTTTCTTGAGACAATCTCGTGCCTCAGGGTCCTTTTTGAGAGAATAATGGATTTTATCATTTTCAATGATTGCCCTTTTTTACAGATGCCATCCCGCCCACTTTCTACAGACCCTACTTCAGAATCGTCCGCTTCGACGTCTCGGCGATGGAGAAGAATGCATCCAACTTGGTGAAAGCAGAGTTCAGAGTCTTTCGTTTACAGAACCCGAAAGCCAGAGTGCCCGAGCAACGGATCGAACTCTACCAGGTAACTTTCGTGTACGTGGTTTGGTGAACAGTTAGTTTGAAGTCTTCAGGTTAAAAATCCTTTCTGCCGTTGTGACAAAAACCATTCTGGACACTCACAATCGTGAGGGAGACGCTCATTTGTTATTCCTTTGCTCTCGGTACCTCATTCCTCAATCAATCGGGAAGGAAGAACCTTTAGGAGGAAGTGGTGAAGGTCTGAGCACCTTTCTCTGGTGGCATAAATGGCTGGGGCACCCCCCTCCCCCGGGAGGGATGGCACCCAGAAATCCACCTCCTCAACCTCGAAAGTCAGACAGTGTTGCCTTTCTACTGTCCTCTCTCTCCCTATAATTTTCCCTCTTTTTATCCCCTCTTTCCTATCTCCTGCCCCTTCGCTAACCTCCTTCTCTGTCCAGCTCCCCCCACCCCCATTTACTGTCTGCCTCTGCCCTGCATTATTTCAGGCAGCCCTGACATCGCTTTCATCTCTCTAAGTACAGGTGCTGGGCACCTGTGTTAAAAGATGATGATGACGGGGCACCTGGGTGGCTCAGTGGGTTAAAGCCTCTGCCTTCGGCTCAGGTCATGATCTCAGGGTCCTGGGATGGAGCCCCGCATCAGGTTTTCTGCTCAGCAGGGAGCCTGCTTCTCTTCCTCTCTCTCTGCCTACTTGGGATCTCTGTCTGTCAAATAAATAAATAAAATCTTAAAAAAAAAAAAAAGATGATGAGAAGGAGAATGAAGAGGAAGTGCCAAGTCACTGACATTTCTGAAAGGCTCTTAAAGCTTCTCAAGTGGATTACAGGGCAGTCTAGAAGCTGAGGGAGATGCAGAACCTCCTGCATCATCCCAGCCTTGCTGAGTCAGAACAAACACAACGTAGAGCAGAATCTACGGTTTTCACAAGGCCTTGGGGTGATTCGAATGCACTTGGAAACACTGTTCAAAAAGCCCTGAGTCTGAGGAGGGAGGCAGACCTGTGCACGAGTGACTTCCGCGGGTCGTAGGGTGACAGGAACGGTGTGTGTAGAGGGCAGAGTTGAAGAGCTTTGACCAGGGAGTTGACATCAGACCAGGGCCTTGAGAAGCATTGGTTAAAACAGGATGAGGGACGATCATTCTCGACAGAGGAGCAACCCATTCAAAAACACAGCCTTGAAGGGGCCCGTTGAGGGCCCCATGTAGATGGGTGCTCGGGAGAGACTGGGGGTGAGAGGAGACTGGGAGAAGCTCGTCCTCCAGGGACAGTGTCTGGAGGGAAACTAAGGGTCAAGAACACACCAGAGCACCATGATGCTAAGGAGGAGGCATGGGTGACTGTATGACTAAAAACGGGACTTGAGGAAAAGAAAGATATTGACATCTGTAGGCAGAAACTTCTAGTTGTTCTGGACTCTAATCACTTGGAAACATCGATACTTCGGATGAGAATTTTCTTTGTGTTTGTTATGAGAATGAGGAATTACCACGCTAATCAATGTTGTGTATGAGGTTGCAGAGAGTAGGTTTTAAAAGTTCTAAAAAGAGTCTTCAAGTACTAGTTTACATGTGTGTTCATGAAAGCTAATTCTTACTTATTAAAATGAATCCCCAAGGACCTCTTCTTGGAGGACTTCAAATCTTGGTGCATGTTCTGAGAGCACCGTGAGGGCAGCCATTGCTTCTGGTCACCTACGATAGTGTCAGCGTGGGCTTCCTGAGTACCAGAGACCCTGTTAAGCATGTTTTAAGTATTGTCTCCTTTAATACTACAGTTCTACTGCGAGGCTGGCATGGTGAGGTATTCTTTTCTTTTATAGAAATGACTGAAATATAATAGCAGTATAACATGATACTAGTTTAAGGGGTACAACATAGTGATTTGACGTATGTCTGTATTGCAAAATGTCTACCACAGTAAGTTCAGTTTACATCGATCACTTCCCATAGTTACACAATTTCCCCCCCCTGTGGTGAGGGCTTTCAAGATGTACTCTCTGAGCAACTTTCAAATACCTGCTACAGCGTGGTTGGCTCTAGTCCCCATGCTGTATCTTGTACCCCCAGGACTTATCTATCTTATTACTGGAAGTTTCGACATTTTTGACCGCATTCACCCATTGAAGGTATTCTTTTGACTACTGTGTTCTTCCTCCTTTTCACAGGGGAAGATGCTGAGTCAAAGAGAAAGTAAGTCCCTTGGCCAGGATCAACACAGCTAGGAAGGGGCAGGGTGGCCACCCCAGTTCAGCTGTGACTCCCAGGTGCCCGCTTCTTACTACACCTCGTGCATTCCCTTCCTCTTTGCCTGGGTATCAGCCAGAAGAGAAGGAAAACAAGAGAAACCAGGCCAGCCAGAGAGTGGATTGGTGTCTGGAGGGAAAACAAAGACTGGGTTCTCGGAAAAAGAAGCTAGGGCAAAGGTAGCCAGATAGATAATTCAAGATAATTAAAACAACAACAACAGCAACAAAAAAACCCCCAAAAACATGATTCCATGTTCTCTCTTTTCTTCTTTCTCAATTAAATTGCCTTTATATGGGGCGCCTGGGTGGCTCAGTAGATTAATCCTCTGCCTTCAGCTCAGGTCATGATCTCAGGGTCCTGGGATGGAGCCCCTCAAGGGGTTCTCTGCTCAGCAGGGAGCCTGATTCCCTTCTCTCTCTGCCTGCCTCTCTGCCTACTTGTCATCTCTCTCTCTCTGTCAAATAAATGAATAAAATCTTTACAAAAAATTGCCTTTATGTGTCTTGTGTATGGAGGATGGCATCATGGAATATCCTCCCTGGCTCCATTTCAGTGGTCTGACTTCAATCAGTTGAAGGCAGGATCTCTTACATCTTGTTGCCTCTAAGCTAAGCTGCCAAGTCACTGTTACTCTTAGGCCCCTGACCCTGTGCTCCAAGGAGTGGCCTCTGGTAAGGGCAGAATTAACTTAAGCACTTGCCTTACTCTCAGAGACCGTCTCATCGCCAGGAAGGGATGTGTCCCTCGAGCCTGGTCATGTAGAGGACCTTTCGTGAATTCTTCCTCAGTGACTTCTTAGTGGCTGTGTACCTTCTGGAAGGTTACTGCCACACAGGCTCTCCCATCACTGGAGCAGTAAGATCTGCACAGATCGGAGTCCCCAGTTGGAAGAGGAACAGCCCAAGACAGAAGCGTGTTGTGTGAAGAGGGTGAGCATGGGCTGGTTCTCTGTCCCTGAAAACAGGAACTAGAAGGAGGTGGTTTTAGGGGTCACGGAAGGAAGGAAACAATTCGTCATCTCTGGGGAGCTCAGCAAGGCAGCAGTCTCCCCTCCGGAAACACGGCTAGGAAGTAAGTCAGAGACCCCTGACCACCGTCACAGAAGACACAAAGCACACACACAGCTGAGTTCATGGAAAGGCAGCCTTTGGCCCTTTATTCACTTGTGACCAGGGGGGTCATCTCTAGGACCACAAGAAATTAGAAGCGCTGAATTAGAAGGGGAGGGCTGGGGGTGGATGCTTTGACAGAAGCGGATGATCCTTTAGACTTGGATTTTTGCCCACCTCGATGATGCTGGCCCCGAAAATCAGATCATAGAATGAACACGGTGCTTGTTGCGGGCCCTTTTTTTTTAAATCTTGCCCTGTTTATAGCTAACCCAGCCCTGACAGCTATGGCATCCCACCGGGCTCCTGACGTCTGCTGTGGTGTCTTTATTTGGAGTCCCTTTTGGCTTGTTCTCTGACTTTCCACTTGCCTTCAGCAGCCATGTGGCATCTCTGCAGCCTTCAGGAATAAACTCCCTCTAGAAGAGGGAGTTATTTTTTCCCCTCTTCTAGCCCCGGTACGGAAATTGGTGCTTTAAGAGCCTTGAATTATGAAGGTAAGGTTAGATGATATTCAGGAAACTGAATACATGCAATAAAATTTCAGAGTTTCACGTCTGAAACTGCTGACACGTTATCTTGTGGGGGTGGGGGCAAGGCTTGGTGCTTACAAGAACAAAGCCTCTGAAATTTCCAGATGCCCTTTGATTACTGTATACTTGACACACAACTGGCATTGTACTCCCTAGAAAAAGAAGGGCAGGCGGGCTATGAATATGTTCTCAGGCTGTTCAGATGGTTGAATGGATAATTTATTAGAATTCCTCAGGGCATTTGTTTTATGCAGGGGAAGAATGTGTGTGTATAAGTATGTGCGCATGCAAGTTCATGGGTAGGTGCTGGTGCTCCCCCAAGTATCCATAGGATCTATACAGGTATCCTTCTAGAGTCAGAATACCAGGCTGGATAAGATAGCTTTTCTGTGAGTGAGTTCACAGTTTGTCTTGTCTGGGGCTGTGTGTGTGTTGATTCTCCTCTCCTGGGAGCTTTAGGACACCCGAGCTTCTGTGGAAGTCACATTTAGCTTGGCGAGGGGACTCGGAGTTCTCACGGCTCTCCTCTCTCTACAGAATAGTCTGTCAGAACTTTGATGAATGGTGGTAAAATAAAGCCTTACTGTCCTCCTGCTCTGACTTTGCTGATGTCGACGGACTGTAAATAGCATATACTGGTGGAATCGTGCAATGACTTCAAGTCTACACCAATGCTGGAGGGACTATGAGGGGGATAAAGCACTTTGATAGATGAAGAAAAAGAAGAGGGGAAAAAAGACACAAACTGAACCTTTTCCAAATGGGAATGACCCTTACCATGTTTTTAAAGCTTTATGCCAAAGGCAGCCTTTATTGGAATACGATCAGATAAAGCTCCAGTGCTCTGGGAATGCCTTCGAACCTACAATCTTGAAAATAGCTCTCAGCTCATTTGGAAATTTGAACACATCTTTCTCTGATTAACCTGCTCCTACGTTTACGATTAAAATCATGCCCAGAGTTATAAGAGAGAGAATAGCTAGGGAAGAGAAACGTTCTTCAAAATGAATATCACCAACTTGAACAAAGGCACCTGACATCTTGGACTGGGAAAAATTCCCAATTTTACAAGTGAAGAAATGAGGGTCCAAGAAATTAATAACTTATTTAAGGGCAGTCATGACTTCATGGTGCCATGAGACCACCAACCAATACTTAACGTTAGCTATACTGACCTCAAAGGACCTTGTAGCTTTCAGATATTTCTAGCTTCCCCTCACTAACTCACACCCTTTCTAAACTAACTGCGCGTTTCAAACTTGACCACCTCTAGGATAGTAAGACTTGTACCTTCATGACTGTTTTGACAATGTAGTCACTGAATAACAAGCTACCCCAAAATTTCATGGCCTCAAATAACAATCTGTTATCTGACACTGTGTCTCATCAGTACAGTCTTTCCACTAATAGGGATATTCCCAAAGTACTCTTAAAGCAAAAGCTGGGAGGATCCAGAGAAATGCCTCAGAATTCATTTTTTTTTCCCCCAGAGGAGGAGTTGTGACAGTTTGGGGTGGGGGGGCAGCCTGGCATCTGGGTTGGACTCCTTGGGTGAAACCATCTGTCTGAATCAAGAGATTCCCTTGAGCCCAGCAATATTTACAGCAAGGATATCTGAAAATATCAGACTGAGATCAGAGCAGATTTGGTTAATCAATATGCACAGCGATTTCTTTAATCATGTTGGGACTGCGCTAATACCCCGGGATTTGATGGCTTCATCTATGCTCGCTTTTCACCCTTTACAAGGCAACATGGTGGCAGGTTCAATGGCGAGAGTATTGTGACCTAAGTTTCCTTAACAATTCCTGATTAGCTTGGTGTTTATTGGAAGGGTGACATTAAACAATGTCTCTACCTCCCAGATGGAGAGTGGGTACTCAACATGTCCTGGTTCAATTCCTTCCATGTCATCTCTTCGATTTTGGCTTCAAAACCTTTGATTCCTTGAAGAGGAAGAGCCCTAACAGAATTACCTGACCAAGTCAGTTGTTAGATTATTTTTAAGATTAATTTGTTAGCTTCAGGCCACTAATAAAATCATGCAAAATCACTCCTTGGGAGACAAGGTGATGTCATGAGCTCATATATCATAAAACATTGGGAGAAAAAGGTCATCTTGCATGGCGCTGGTATGAGACTTTTAGTGTTGGGAGATAGCTTGGGAGAGTAGTCTGCTGATGGGTGCCTGTTGGTTAGTAGAAGATAAATGTGCTGAGACAAAATAAACTCAAGTGGATTTCAGAGGAATTCTGAATCTTATATATGTAATATATAGAATACATATGTATGTTTTATATATATGTGTGTGTGTGTATATAATTTTATATATACATATATAATCTCTGCAAAATATTTTAAAATATGCACACCCTGAGGCTTTACAGTGAAAATGCAAGGTTAATGGCTTGAGTCTGCTTTTGAAGGGACTCTAAGGCGGCAAAACGAAATGTGAGGTTCCCTCACTGTGGGGAGCATGGCATTGATGGGGTTAATAAGAATTGCCCCCTTTTCCGAACCCCAAACACATGCACATGCACGTGTTCCTATGCACACACACACACACACACACACACACAGAGTTCAGTTTTCATTTCTCATATTGCCCAAGGGTGTGTAAAATAAAAAGAAGTCAGCCAAAAAAACCGACTGTCTGTTAAGTTAGACTTGCAAAAAGTGCTACTGAAAAAAAAGTTATACTGTGCTTCTGTTGTGCAGAATTTTGCAGCATACAATCCCCTTAATGCTGATCCTGACTCTGGCGCCACATTGGAGACACACAGTAGAGTAACCCGCTTAAAAAAGAAAAAAAAGCCGTGAGGTATATATAATAAACACTTTGTTTGTACAAGGCTATTAATATCTCTGGTTTTTTCAAACTGATCGAACGACAGGCTTGCCTCATGAGGAAATCGGATTGTTATCATTCCGGTTAAGTCATGACATTACTCAATGTTAACCTTGAGAGCAGACGGGACCCCAAAAGTTGTGCATTGAATAGTAGTCCCCCCACTGTATTGAAAGAAACATGGATAGTCATGCAATAGTTACTAATAATTCCATGTTCCTTTTGTGGAATATGATTGTGTAATGATATTGATAATTATCACCAACACACAGGGCACACTGTATGCTAGGCACGATTTAAGTGTTTTATATAGATGGAGTCATTCAATCCTTTTAATAAGCCTCTGAGGTGGGTTCTTATCCTCATTTTACAAAAGAGGAAACTGAGGCGCGGAGAAGTCGAGTAGCTTGCCCAGGCCCTTGCAGAGGTAGAATTCGAACCCGGGCAGTCTGGCCCCACAGGCCATGCTCTGGACCACTTGCCCACACTCGCAGGAAGAACACAGGCCCTGGGGTGGGGCCAGCGGGAGTTCAAGGTGTGGTTTCGCCCCTCCGGAGAGTCTGAGGAAGTCACATCACTGAGCCAATTTCCACATCAGTAAAATGTGCGTAAAAACACCTCCTTGGCCAGGACTTCGTAAAGTGAACACGGGATGCGTGGAAACTCCTAGCACAATGTACTTCGACTCAATGGTTACTCTCATATTATTACTATAGTTGCCAAAGCGTCGGGTTTCAATGTTTGTAAGAAACAGCCTCTTCCATTTTTGATCTGCTCACAGTCTCGTAAAAATGAAAACTGCCTCCGGTCTCCATTGCTGTGGGGTCAGGCTCTCGGTGGCTGCCCCAGGAGTTCGCTTCTGCGCCTCCTAAAATACTATTTTCAACTCAGTTCCGCTCCTGTTGGTCTCACTCTGCCGCTGAGGAGCAGCTCCAGGCAGGCAAGAAGAGAATCTTTGTGGAGTGGTGTTGCGGGGTGGGGGTGGGGGTAGGGGTAGGGGGTTGGGTTCATCTTCTGCCTCTTCTTATTTATTAGCGTTTTGGTCTTACAAACCATTCATGTCTCCGAGCCTCAGTTTTTCATCATAAAATGGAGATCACGGTTCTAACGAGTCACGGGGAGGAGATGCACGTGAAGGGTCTGGCATGTTGGATGCACGGAGAGTGCGTTTTCATCAGGGTTTTGCTTATCATCCAGAACATGGTTTATATTTCCCCTAGACATGGCTTGTGATGATGACACCACTGTGTGATTTTGTCGCTCATGTCTGGTCGGATGAGGCCTCATCAGACCGACTTCCTGTTATCAGGGGGCAGGGCGGGCTCGTGGGGAGCAGCTCCTTGTTTGCTTCGTAAGGCTCCGTTTTAAAAAATCTTAATGTCTGCCAACTGTTGGACAACCTTCACTAGGGCAAAAGATGGTTCCGAGGGAGGATGTATGTTTATTTCTTGATATTCACAGTGCTCGGGATTTTTTTTTTTTTTTTTTGAAAACCTCCCCTCTAGAACTGGGTTCAGAGCCTACAAATACATAATTGGGAATTCCTTCAATGGAAACAGATCCGAACCTCTGAAAGGTGGTGTTAATTTTTGGAAACTGCCAAAGTTCTGGTGAAGAGGAAATTGAAAAGTAATTAATTTTCCTACGTGATAGCTGGTTTTCAAAGACAGATCTGAAATCCAGCCCCTTCTCATCTCTGCGGCTGCTACTCTCATCCAAGGAGTTTTTGCCTCTAGCCTTTGCAGTAGCGTCCTGGCCGGTCCAGGTGTGGCCCCCGGGCCTGGCTGGTGCCCCCTGACCTCCTTAGAGTGTGTGTGTGTGTGTAGTTAAGACTGATTCCCACTGAGATGTGGGTCAGATCTCAATCCCCTGTTGAAAGCCCTGTGATGGCTTCTCACCTCACGTCACCAAGGAGCCCAAGCCCTTACTGTCTGTGGGCCTGTTTGTCGCTAGGCCTCCAGCACCACCGCCCCCTGCGCTTTCTGCCCGCACTCGGGCCCCTCCCCCGCGCCGCCTCCTCCTGGCTACACCTCAGACACCTGCCTTTACTCCCTCCTAAGCTCTGACCACTGTGCCCTCCTCCCACGTGGTCCTTCGTGGCCACCCTGACATCTCAGGGCCCCTCTTCTCAACATTTCCTACCCCCACTCTCCACTGCATGCTTTGCCTCCAGGCCCTTCATCATTTGGCTGCACTTGATCTTCTGCCCTTCCTCTATCTGCTTTACCTTCACCCCGGGGACAGATTCCCGGAACGGTACGCGGTACACGGTGGGTGTTCAACAAATGTTTTCCAAGGAATTGAAGACGTATTTCAAAATGAGATTCAAGTGCAAGGAAATGTTGTGAAATAAGTGTGTAATATCATGAGGGGGACTCTTCTGAGAAATATTTTTTTCTTTATTTGGATTTGGAAATTCTGCTTCATTTGTTTTAAAGATATCTAACTATCGAGAAAGAAACATATATCTACCCATTTTTTTGGTTATTTATTCAGAGCTAGTGCTGGTTAAGTGGATAAGAATGATGTAGGTAAAAAAAAAATATTACATAAGAGATTTGTGAAACTGATATTCTTAGGTAACCCATAAACTCTATGTCTGCAGAAAAACCGGAGTCATTATTTTATTTTTCGACTCATTGCTTTATAATCTCACCCCCTAAATTAAAGTTCTCAACTGAATCTAAGAAGGGACTTAAATTGTAATGTAGGCCATATGTGTTGTTGGGAGCCAGGAAGTAGGAAAGGGTGTTAGAAGTATGGTTTTCAAGTATGTGTGTGTTGGTGTCAAGTCAGAGTGGACTTGGAAAGGGAGATCAATCAAAAAAAATCAGAAGATATGGCCCCAGAGAGCTTGCAGTCTTGTTGGGGAGACTCCTTCTTCCCACAGCAGGAAACAACTGGAATTATCAAAATCCGCAGTCCTAGGCTGTGTGGTCCAGCCTCAAGGATAGATGTGACTTGAGGTCTTGACCTGGTTTCCCTTCAGATGCTGTCACTAACCGTTGGCCTGCACACGTCTCTTTCTAGCCTGCACCGAAGTGACTTTTGCCCAGCTGAATCTTTTTTTTTGACTCTGCTGTGTGATTCGTAGGTGATGGTCTTCTGAATGCTATTGAGCTGTGACATCTGAGAGACTTTGTGTTCACACAAAGGACTCCTTCATCCCTCAGACCTGTGGAAATGAATTTACTTGTTTATGCATACGGGCAGTCAGCACAAAGGCCCATCTGTAGAGAATGAAAAAAAAGTGGAAGAAAACAATAGAGAATTATAAGGTGTGTTCATCACAGAGGCAAGGCTTTCCTATGTGTGCGCGCGTGTATGTGTGTTTGTGTGTATATGTGTAGCTTGAAGACCTCTCTGGCGACATTTCCATAAAGGTCATTAGAGATGTATATATGCCCTTCTTTATCCTAATTGCACACGGATATGTATAATACAGGAACTCTGTGCCTTACAGAGAAAGACTTACTATAGTGACACAATAATGTAGATATCTGAGACCCAGAGACACTGTATTTTTATGTGTGTCTTTCTTTTGAAGCTGATCTGTACTCCATGGGAGTCTACTCTCCAGGCCCTCTCGAAGCTCTTGTGAGGTATACATTACCACCTCCTCTTAGAGGGATGCGATTTCAAAGCAGCCAGGGCAATTACAAGACAGGGCGATGGGAGAAGCAAGATAAATATTGGGTCCGTTAAGCCACTTCTGAAGGATCATCAGGTGGTCTGTCTGTGTGTTAAGCACCCTAAAGTGACCCAGCGTTGTTCAAGGAGCCTGCAGGCGAGCAGGAACAGAGAGCTACATTTATGCCTCAGGGGAAGAAAAGAAACCATTTCTCTACTTCTGATTCTCCGTAAAGCCCTACTTTCAATTACTTGAAAATTCCCTTTCTTGCTTTTTCTCCCTTATTTTCATTCCACAGTGAAATATATTAAATAGACAAGGAAAAGACAGTATAAAGTTGCTTACACTGATAATTCTTTCTCTCCTCCTTGTCATATACATAAAATATGGTATATGGATACACATACACATAATCTTTGTGATGTGTGTGCATAAAATTCCAAATTTATAGTGTAAAAGATGGATTGTTCAAGGGCTTATTTATCACTTGATTGTGTGTGTCTTTGTAATGAAGTCTGCTAGTCAACAAGCATTTGCCAAGAACGGACTGTGCAAATTCAGTGGCATACTTTGTAGAAGAATAAGAAAGAGCCAGAACGTCCTTTGTTTTGAAGGACTTCATGGTCAGAGCATTTGGAACGTACTCAGCCCAGTGTAACATATGAACACTTATTGTGATAGTTTAATTGTGCTCCCTCAAAAAAAGACATGTTGAAGTCCTAATCCTTGGGGCCTCAGAAGGTGACCTTTCTTGGAAATAGAGTCATTATAGATACAATCGGTTAGGTCAAAATGAGGTCCTATTGTGGTAGGGGGTAGACCCCTCATTCTGTATGATCAGTGTTCTTATAAGATGACCACGTAAAGACAGAGACACACAGAGACAATGCCGTGTGAGACAAAGGCAGAGATCGAAGTTAGGTAGCTTCAAACCAACAAATGCCAAAGATTGCCAGCAAAACACCAGGTATTGAGAGAGGTAAGAAAGGATCCCCTTCTGGAGGTGTCCCAGGAAACATGGCCCAGCCAACACCTTGCTTTCTGACTTCTGACCCCCAGGACCATGAGAGAGTTCATTTCTGCTCTTTTAAACCACCCAGTTTGTAGTGCTGTGTTCCAAGAGCTAATGTACCAAGTACATTAATGTACTTCCGGGGCAAACTCGCCCTAAGTTCAAGCTTCCAGTGCTTAGGATGGGTGAAGGAGCCCTGCAGAGAAAGGAAGATGACATTTATTTGTTCTCTTTTGTAATGAGCCAGGACGTCTCTATGATGTGGCCTGTGTTCTCACAGTGCCCAGGGTTCTTGCTAGCCTTTCCGACGTTAGTAGTTACCTGTCACTTTGGTGATAGTTATCTCCCTGCTCCGGGTCATGCCCTGCAACATGACCTCACTGTGGCCCGTGAAGGCAGGGCTTTCAGTTGTTGTTGGGAGACCCCATTCCCTTACTAGAGCATGGACTCTTTTAGGAACGGGGACCATCTTACTGTCCCGGACAGAAGGGTAATGCTTTGCTCACAACAAGTGCTTCAGAGCGGTTGAACTAGCCTGGAGAAGTGAGCTATGAAATACATTGGAAGAGATGAATAAATGAAGACTCATACACTTATAAGGTGCCCAGCAATTATTCAACAAATGAGTCAATAACCAAACTAATGAACTGATCATATAAAATATTATAGAACTTATAGGTTGCTTTTGTTGTTTTTTTTTTTCATGTGGACAAACATCTCCTCCACAGTCAATGCAAAGGGTATGTCAGAGAATCACCTGTTCCTCCTGCAGAAAAGCCAAGAAACATCTTCGGGAGTGGGTTCTGTTTGTCTTTTTGCAGGAGAGGAAAGGTTGATGGAAGCAAGATTTCAATCCCGAGAGTCAGATCTCTAAAATTAAATAAATGAATCTGAATTCTTTAAGCCTCCAGGGTCAGCAAACTAGAGCACAGGGATTATGGGGATGTAAATACGTGCATGTTTCCCTCTCTTTTAGTAGCTGGTTATTCCCTTGGAAGAAATGGACGTGTACGCACAGGCAGGATTACCCTTGAGGCCAGTGTGCAAGGGGCTGAATACTTGGCACACACAGTGATTGCTGAGGGGCTCGGACGAGAAAAGGGATTTCAGAGTGAAAGTGACCATTTCATTGAAAAGCTGAGCTAAAGAGTAAGAAGGTTTTTGTGATTGTTAAGCTTTTTATTGTTTTTAAGTAAAAACTGGGAGAGTGGGGAAGGCATACTCATGGGGATTCTAGTCTAAACGCAGAGTTGGGACATGGAATACACGTTTTAGGGATAGGGTTTAGATTTCTAGGGATGAGAGGCAAGTCTAGGCTGATAGATTGGTAGCAAGTTATGTCTGAAATACTAAACTATGGGATCTGGAGTTTATTCACTAGATAGTAGAAGCCTCTGGAAGATTTTGACCAGATAAGGAACATAATTATAATAATTCACATTTATTGAATACCAGCAATGTGATAGATGCTTTCCCTACTCATGTGTTATTTAATTCTATTAACAACCATAGAAGGTGGGTTTTATTAACCCATTCCATAAATAAGAAAATCACAAATCCAGTAAGTGCTAGTTTATGTTTGCCTGACATCAAAGCCTATGAAACTTTTTGTTGCATTAACAATTTCCAAAGACACTTGGCAAGCCTATGGGGATCTTCAAAGAAACCTAACGGACCACCAGATTCGGTTGTCAGTGGCAAAATGGGCAAGACTCCTGAACTAAACTGGGCCTCACACCTCAAAGTAGTGAACTACTTTTTTCTGCTGTATATAAGGAGTGTTGATTAAACCACAGAGTGTTGATTAAAGAAACAGGGCCAACCAGGAAAGAAGGACCCAAAGATCCAGCAAGAAGTCATGGTTTTGGCTCTAGGTGATTTAATGATGTTACTATCACCCTGATGAATAGCGTATATGTTGAGTAGCAAACAGGATTCAGAGAGCTCTCAAGAGGCTAAAAACTAAGGTCAAGGTAAAATAAGAAGTTCAAAATTAACTGAGATAATGTGCAATTTGCATTTAGGTTCAAGAATGAATCGCATAAATGTAGACTAGAGCTCTGGTTCTCAGAGTCGACCAGCAGCTTCTGCGTCGCCTAGGAATATGTCAGAAATGCAAATTCTTGGGCCCCAATCTCGTCTCTATTAGATCAGAAAGTCTGGGGGGTTAGGGTTTAGCAATCTGTGTTTTATTTAGTAAGCCCTCCAGATGTTTCTAATGTAGGCTGAAGTTAGAGAACCATGCGGCTAGATACACCAACCTTCTCTTCCCTTTTTTGCCTCCCTGCATTTCTGTCTCTTTATTCCATGTCATTCCAGAAAGGATTGGGGATGGAAAATCTGACTTAACGGTTTGTGTCAGGACAAAGGTTTTATTTTATAAAAAGTTTACTATGACCCAATGGTGTGATGCGGCTGCTGCCAAAAGTAAATAGTTTGCATTAAAAATAGTGACCAGAACAAGGGAAGCCGTCGCCCCTCTTTTCCACATGTGGCGCATTCTGTAATATTCTCCGCATCCTGCTAGACGGCCTCCGGGTGCGCCGAAGAAGGGATTATAAGAGGAACATCGAGGTGGGAGCTTAACAAAGATGGTGAAGGACCTCAAACCTCGTCCTGCAGGAAGCCGTTGAGAGGGGCGCCTCCTATGACAGGGGCCTGACATAGAAAAGAAAGAGAATTTCATGTCTTTTTCCAGAGAACAAACACCATATGGGGAAACCCTCTCTGCTGGAATGTAGAGGCCAGGATGTTAGTCCAGACTTGTCTTACAGGGCTGTGATCATCCAGGTAAGCACTTCAGGCTTCTTTCCCTTTAATCGTGTACCTTGGATGGTAAGGGCCATGATAATCCACATCACAGGGTTTTTGTGAAGACCGAAAAACATGAGCCTGTGGAAATACTTGAAAAACCGGAAATGATAGTACCCATATGAAGCAATGATATTATTAAGTAAGACTAGTTGGTGGAGATTTCGCATCCAAGAGAAGGAAGGATTACAACATACAAATTATTCAGAAGCGAGAGGGCCTTCCTCAAGAAGTCGTGAGTCCGCCATCACGAGAAGTCTTCAGAGACCAAGATGTCAATGAATGAATCGTATGGGTTGGAGCTGATGGCCTTCTGGGAACTTTCAGACACCGATACTTCATGGTAGGGAAGTTAGAGTGTGAGGTCAGGCACCTCTGAGAGACTGTGCTCTTGGGCAGCAGAGGAAATTCTTCATTCAGCAATTGCTAATCACTCTGTGCCAGTAACCACAAACATTTAAATGCTTTTAAATGTTAAGTACATTAAGAACATTAAATGCATTTAAAACAACAGCAACAACTAGTTACCCTAGTGTTGGGAGTTTTCTCTACAACCCTATTGTTAAATTTACCTTTGCATTAGAAGTCTGGGTTGAATTGGCTCCCTAGTTCTCCTGTAGGTCCATTGATGTCTGAATATGCGAAGTAAAATAGAATTTTTAATGCTTGCTTTCTCTCTTTCCAGTGTCTCATAGGAGAGGAATAGGTATTGCCCTTGGTGTCTGAGCCAAATCCTGAGTTGATTTATATTGTTATTCCTTTAAGACTAAGATTTCCTCTGGCTGTAATTTTGCATCTAGTCTTCTATTTCTTTCTTTCTTCCTTTTTTTTTTTTTTTTTGCCCTGAACTATTGGGTAACATCAGTGACTTTTGCCTCGATCCACTCCTGATTGGCTGCTTTCCAGTGCCAGAGAGATGAATGGATCCTTTTGTGTAGGAAGTTTTGTAATTCAGTGTAGAGTTTAGAGCCTTGCCAAAGGCGGTATGTGGGTATTTTGCACATATTATAGATAATGTGTGTATATCAGTAATGTAATGAAGGTAACATTCATACCACTGTGGGTGGTAGCTAAGCGAGAGGCAGCTAAATTTCATTTTCAGTATGCTTTCTAATTCAATCAGAAACAGTTGTTGGTCTGTTATTTAAAAAAAAAAGTCAAAGCAGAGGTTTTATAGAAACAGGAGCAAGTGAGTGAGAGAGGTAAACAGATATTTTAACTTAAAACATATATATGTATATGCATATACATACCCAAAGACACACACACACACACTTTACATGCTTTGTGTTTTATAAAAGGCCAAGGATTTTTCCATGGCTCTGCCTACTTCCAATCCATGTTGTATTTTTTGCATGAACCACATCCATTATGCATCACCTACAATTTCTAGAAGAAAGAAAGAAATTTTGAAGAAGAAAGAAATTTCAGGGCAATGTGTTGAGCAACACAAGTACAGAATCCTTCTAGGGTTTTTCGTTTGTTTGTTTGTTAAGATATTTATTTATTTATTTATGTCAGAGAGTGAGCTGGGGGAGGAGCAGAGGGAGAGGGAGAGAATCCCAAACGGACTCCATCCTGAATGTGGAGCCTGATGTGAGACTCGATCTCAGGACCCTGAGGTCATGACCTGAGCCAAAATCAGGAGTTACACACTTAACCAACTGAGCCACTGAGGTGCCCCAGGCTCCTTCTAGGTTTTTATTATATTATTCCTTTTGTTATTTCTTCTATAGCTGTCTCTCTGACATCTGAAATTAGAGAAAGACTGTTGTGGTTAAATACACATAAATGTAACCTTTTAACCATTTTTTAGGTATGCAATTCAGTGGCATTAAGTACATTTACAATGTCATATAACCACTACCACTCACTATTTTCAGAAATTTCCCATCATCCCAAACAGAAACTCTGCACCCATGAACCAGTAACTTTCCATTTTCCCTACCCATCAAACCTGGTGACTTCTATTCTACTGTTATCTCTATGAATTCGCTTATCCTAGGTGCCTCGTGGAAATGAAATCATCTTTATTCATCCTCTGGTGTCCGGCTTAGTTTACTTAGCATAATGTTTTCAAGATTCATCTGTGTTGTAGTATGTCAGAATTTTGTTCATTTTCATGGCTAAATAATATGTGTCTATGGTATGTTTTATTTATATTGTTTGTTTATCTGTTGATGAATACTTGGGTTGTTTTTACTTTTCAGAGATTGTGAGTATTGTTGCTTGAACATTGGGATGCAAGTATCTGTTTGAGTGCCTGCTTTCAGTTCTTTTGGTTATATACCTAGGAGTGGAATCACTGAGTCAAATGGTAATTCTATGTCTACCTTTATGAGGAACGACCAAACTGGTATTTTGTTTTGTTTTGTTTTAAGTGTTTTTAACTTTTCTGTACTGAAGATTTTCCTAAGCATTCACCTTGGTTTTCACAGAAGCAACAGATCTCTCTTAACTTTGGGGCCTGCATTTCATCCTTTCTAGACCATTTGATTCCCCTGGAAAATTACAATATCAAGCCCAACTGTCATACACTGGTTTAGAAACATGTACAGTTGATATTTGCTAAGCATATGACTCAACGGGTAAGACCAGAAGTTCTCGGAACATACTAGAGAGGAGTTCTCCAACAATGAACCCCAGCATACGCCAATATGCATTACAGAACAAATGGAGAATACTGGTGAATCTGGCTAGTTGAGTGGAAGCCAGTTCAGAGAACTTCTAGTATTCATCTGAACTATCTTTGTCATGATACGATCTATAGAGGAATTTAGAAGCGACTCTGGCTCTAGAAAAAAACGACAACTGCATATCCAGTCCTTTTCATGTTCAATACACTCGTCGGGAGACTGGGAAAGATGATGGCAAAGGCTAAAATGGAGTGAGAGTGACTGATTTAGTCATTTTTGTATAAACTCTTGAATTTGAGGAAGTCCTAATCAATATTAGCAGTAGGTTGATTTTCTTCCCTTCCCCTTTAATTTTGTGTGCGTGTTAAATGAAAGATAACCAGGGAATAGAGAGGTGGTGTCTATTCTTAGAAAGAAGATACCTTTTAAGTTAAGATTTCAGACTTTCAGATGCGATTAGAAGGTTTTCTAGCCAGTTCTGAAACAACACCACGAAGCTGGAGGAGGAATACTTTTATAGAGCATCAGTCATCCCAGTTAGTGACCCAAGTGATTAAAGGTTTGGGAAATCGCTCCTCTAAATATGGGCTAAGGGAACAGGGTTTATTTAGCTTAGAGAGAGAGAGAGCGGGCATGCTGAGGGGGACTTAATAATAGTCTCCAAGAATATGAGGGATAGTCTATGAGTGATGGAAAGCAGCTGTTTCCTGTTTCCATGGAGGACTTGGTAAGAAAGAATGGAGTTCAGTTGCAACAAGTGAGTTTAAGAGCTCCTTGGCCATAAAATTTGAGACAGCAAACCCACAAGACCAAAGCCACCACTCTGTTTCAGAATTGTGTAGCTAAGTAGCAGTCATTCTTGGGTGGCTTAAATGGGCTTGTTCTTGAACCAGTGAAAAGACACAGAGAACCTATCAGTCAGGTGAGAATATGAAGCTGTCCACCATCAGAACCTACTGATGTTTTGTGGCTGAGGAAAGACTTATTAGAGGATGAGATTTAAAAAAGAAAAAGGTTTCAGAATCTTTTGATCTCTTTTGGTCTTCTTTGAAAGAAAGATCCTCTAGATTTACTGCTCTCTCTGAGGTGAAGAATTTCCATAGATTTGCTGGTTTGTGTTTTTTTCTGTCCATTTGATCAATATGGTCATTAAAAAAAAATCTGTGTCTTCAATGATACTTATATCAGAGATTGATATCATAGATATTTGATATATTTTATATATATATATATATATATATATATATATAAAATATGTAATTACTACAACAATGAAAGCAATGTTTTGTTCTAGACATTGTGTCTAAGTGTTAGGGATATGAAGGTGAATAAGACATACATTGTGCTGGGGTGCCTGGGTGGCTCAGTGGGTTAAAGCCTCTTCCTTCGGCTCAGGTCATGATCCCAGGGTCCTGGGATCGAGCCCCACATCTCTGCTTGGCAGGGAGCCTGCTTCCTCCTCTCTCTCTGCCTGCCTCTCTGCCTACTTGTGATCTCTGTCTGTCAAATAAATAAATAAAATCTTAAAAAAAAAAGACATACATTGTGCTGATTAGGAATAAAGCAATATAAAAGACATTATGAAATAATGTATCAGTATAGGCAGTCCACTAGGGGAAGAAATTTAAAATTAGAAAAACGCGTTCTGAATTTTCTACTAATTTTAAGATGGAAATGCCTGAACACATCTCAACCATTGTTTTCTCATTTTAATCCTAGGTTAGTTTAATTATACCATTTGTTATGAATTGGGTATGTGGTGTCTTATTTACCCACCTGGGAGTGTTTTCAAGGCAAGGTTTGGTTTCCAGAGGATTGGCCTGCTGGGAGGCTGTATCTTTAGAGGTTTACATCAGGATTAACTGTGTATACATTCCACATGTTTTATTTCCTTTTTGTACCAACATTTATTTTAACCTTATTTAAAAATCTTTACTTCGATCACTGAATGTTTCTTGGTCATCTGGAAGGGGTAAGGATGAATGGTGATTCAAATCTGACCCCATAACTCTTTGGTCTTCAAAATCCAGCACCAGAGTGAGGAAGTTAGGGGATTGCTTTGAATCCTCTCTCCCTACAGGCTCGCCGTGAGGCACTGAATGAGTTCGTGAACCTCCCCGAATCTCAGTTTCCTTAATCCACTTTACAGGAACATCTTGAGGATTCAATGAAAGGAAATAATGTGTGCCAAGCCCAAAGCCCAGTGCACCCAGCCCTCAAACCATGTTTACTTGTTTCCTTTAATTTACCAAGAACATCTCTTGTCTGTGGTGGAATCACGAATGCCTCTAGATTGTCTTCACTTAGTGGGGTGTGTCGACCCTCAAGGGCAAGACCAGTAGAGTAGATTTTGTCTAAAATTTTTGAGGGCCCCCCCAAAGTTCCGTTATGAGAATCTCTTTCCTTTCCTGAACTTACTTCATCCCGAAAAAAAAAAAGTCCACCCTAATGCCAAATATTTTAGGAAGCATTTGTCGGTAAATTACTTATCTGAACAAGTCATGTACACATACGAAAGAAAAGTGCCTTTTAAAATCAGCAGGAAGATTATGCATCTTTGTTTTTGCAAGGTTGAAAGGAGAGTAAGTAAGGCTTCTGGATATTTAAATAGTCCTTTAATAGACACTGAATTAAATTGAATGCTGTGCCTGGAAATGGCATCAAGTTGAAGATATGATCACTGCCCTGGGGAAGCATATGAGCTTGTTGGAGAGACCAACCCACATGTATGACCAAGCCCAGGATAATTAGACTCAACATCAGGAAGGGCAGTATAAGCCCCTGAGTACTAAGGGAAGGCAAGATACAGGTTTGGGTAGGGATTTGATAGAGCTCTAAGAGAATGAGATCTTGGTTTGACTGGTTCATAAGACACCATCATTTAAAGACAGACAGAATTTTTAAAAAACCACCTGAAGTGTTCACTTCCTATAGAAACCCAAGAACCTCCTTCAGTGGCTCTTTATGTCTTTGAACTAAACGAATCCTTCTGAAGTCTCAGTGTTCAGGCTGGTTGGCTTTCAGAGTCTCACACTGGGCCAGACTGCTCCTGCCCCAATTCATTCTTTGTCTGCAGGATATGGAATATCTTTATCAATCATAACAAGTCACACCTGGAGCGTAAAAATCCCAGCCAGCGACTTACCTCAAAAGCTGAGGCGTGCCACATATGTTAATGGGGGTGGATTTAAGAACCAAGGTTGGGAACTTTTTCTCTTTATTAGAAGGAAATTTATATAATTCAGGGCCGTTAGAGGGTGGGTGAGCATGGGTCCTCTGGACTGGCCCACTCTTCCTGTCCCCCCCCCCCACCTCCCAGCTCTCCAAATTAAAAAGCAGAACAAAACCGCTAACTTAATAGCATAGAATTTATGGCTGGAATCTCACAAAGCGTATGTCAGCAAAGTAAAATAATTACTGTCACTTTCTCTTAGACACTTGGCTTTATGGTTCATGTCACCTTTATCATAATACACAGCTGACTTAGTAGCTCTATTTTTCATGGCACACGGCCTGGTGTCATGCTTTTATGCACACGTGCCGTTAGATGACAATACATGGGTGTACCAGAGCGGAGCTGAGTTTAGATAATGACTTGGAATACTGTTAATGGCTTCGGGTTAGTCATGCTGACCGGTTGCCAACTAAGCTTGTTCCCTCTCTCTCTCCTTCTCCAGATTCTCAAATCCAAAGATTTAACGTCTCCAACCCAGCGCTACATTGACAGCAAAGTCGTCAAGACGAGAGCAGAAGGCGAATGGCTTTCCTTTGACGTGACGGATGCCGTCCACGAATGGCTCCACCATAAAGGTTACAGCTGCCCTCTGTCCTCGTCCCTAGATGCTCAGTGACCCCACATTATTGTAAGTTGATTGCAGATTTAAGGGTATTATCACACATCCAAATGACCTCCTTGACTTAATGTTTTCCAGACAGAAACCTGGGATTTAAGATAAGTTTACACTGTCCCTGCTGCACCTTTGTGCCATCTAATAATTACATCATTCCCAATAAAAGTGAAGAGCTAGAAGCAAGATTTGCAGGTAACTGAAACTTGGTCATATGAGGTGGGGGAGGGGAGGGTCTGTGTTGATAATCTCGTGGGGGATCAAGCCCGTTTGCATGTGAAAATGGAATTGTTTGGTGAGGCCTGAGGAGTTATAATTGTTTGGGTAAAGATAAGGCTGGAGAAAGGTAAATGAAGGCAGAAAGAATTAGGACCAAGCAATCGCTTCCCAGTTTACTCTGCTCCATGCCCTGTGATTGCTTGGCAATACTGACTGATTCATCAGCTTTCCAAACTATTAGTCAGGTAAGCCCTGTACTCTTCATTTAAGCAATCCAGCTTTCCAGCTATGCTAGTATTAGAGCAGAAGATCGCATACATTCAAGGACATCCATCGATAATGCCCCAAGTACAACGTCAGGAGGCCTACAACCATACTTCACTTGAGAAGCCCCTCATACCATAGCCTCTTGACCTCATCTTATGTGAATCAGAACACTTCACTGTTTCTAGCTGGCACCCAGTATTTCCACTGGCTGCCTGATCAAACTTCTGGAATAATTTATAAAGACATAATGAGGTTTTAGTTTCTCCCTGCTTCTCCTTACCTCTTAGTGATTAGCCATAGGTCAGGGAGAAGGAGGAGATGCCAACAGTTGGACTTGCTTCCCTTGTGAGCCAGCCAGTTTGGAGGATGAGAGGCAGGAGGGAAGTGTTCCGTGTGCTCGGGCCACAGTGACATGCCAGGGAGCTGATTCCCCTGCCCCAGCTACCACCACCCGGGACCCCCGTCCACTTGCAGAAGGCTCCAGTGGCCCTCGCTCATGGAAAACTACTCCAGGAGGTCGAGAGATTTATTTTAGTCTCTAACGTAGCCATGATTCTCTGGAGTGTGGAGATTAAATGCTTAAACTGGCAGTCTCTTGAGCATGCTTTGGGGAGCTCGAGTTTCTGAATCTCAGATGGAATCAGGAAAGTGTTGAAGACGCCATAAAATAAATGAAAAAGCCCTTTCTTCACAGCTTCCCCAAATAGCATTAGGTAAGGGTGACTTCTGTTTCACTTGAACTTAATTCACTGCAATTTCTTGTGAGTCTCGGGTTGTGTTCATGAGGAAAGTCTTTTGAGTTTAGTAGCCTGAGGAAGAGAGTGAACTGGCGGGGGACAAGCCGTGTTCTTTTGCCGTGCCCTTCAGTCGCTGAGGGGCTGGACACGGCCTGAACTGAGGGTTCAGTTCAAATAAACTAGCTAGGTCGCCCTTGGACTATGGTCAAAGTCTTCTTCTGTAGTGACCTTCATAACCAACAAGCCCTGCCTTGGACACTGAACGGTCTCCTGCCACGAGTCTCAGTGAGAAGTGTCCATTGTCGCCTGTGATTGTCTCCTCGTGCCGTATCGATTTCCGTGGGGAATGACGGTAGCCAGCCGGTGATGCCATTGTGAGGTCATCATGGCTGCTTGTGACAAGATGCAAAGGAAAGAAAGAATGGCTGATTGTATTTGATGAAGGTAAAGCTAAATGTTTGTCACCCAAATGCATTTTTTCAAGGTATTGATGGCGCCTCCACATATACCAGTGGTGATCAGAAAACTATAAAGTCCACTAGGAAAAAAAACAGTGGGAAGACCCCACACCTCCTGCTAATGTTGTTGCCCTCCTACAGACTTGAGTCACAACAGTCCAACCGGCGGAAGAAGCGTGCTTTGGATGCAGCATATTGTTTTAGGTAAAGGAAATCAAAATAAAACAAAGTAATGACATCTGTCGACTCTCACACTGCCTTTGTCTTTTCTTACAAATTGAGCTAAACTCCACTCATGGCTTAAGGCCAGGTATAGGACAGGATAGCCACCCTACCTCCTAACAGCCTTCTTCCCAGAGGCTCCAAACTGTTTTCTGTGTAGTCTTCCATGGCCCCATTGCAAGGAACCAAGGGTGAAGTCAAAAAATTAGTCCCCTGAAGTTTTTCCTAGATCCCCCTGAAGCACTTTGGGGCTGAAGAAGAAAATGAGCTCCCTGCTCCCCAGAGCCAATATAAGGTTACTTGAGGGGTATGATGGCTGATCCTTAATTGGAAAGACTTACTGTCTCTATGAAGTCCTCCGTACCCTCACTGCCCACGGTAGAGTGCCCATGGCCATACCCTTTTTCACAGAGATGAGAGAAATAGAAGAATGCTACTGTGTCATTAGCTACTGAATCTGAGAGAAGTGAAGGCAACACAGATTTATTAACTACTCCTGTAAGAGTTCATAGAGGGGAGGTTGTGAGTGTTCTCCTATGGTTTCTTATCAAGCCTCCTGAGAGGAAGGTTCTTTATTTTGAGAGTTATGGGGCAGTAAGGGGTCCTCACTGATAGATGCTCAGAGAGTTCATGAGTAAAATGGCTTTTTTTGGTCGCCAGAGTCAGTGGTTACCCTCAGCGAGGCTCCATGTGTCTTGATTTCTGGCTCATTCCCTGGTCTAGGGGCATGAGATGAAATTATGGATTCATTCTCAAAGGAAAATGCCTTAGGTGGTTCTTTGCAAATAGTTGTTGTACTTTTATATTTGAAAGGACCTTTGAGGCTGACCAGGCAAAACTGCTCAGTGTTGGTTGGAAAAGGGGGATTGGTCTCTTCAGCCACCTCTCTGCTTCTATCTAGTCATTCAAGGGAAAGGTTTGACTTTCAAGGTCACAGCCAACCAAGGGACTTGAGGTTTAGAATTCGTAAGGGGAAGTAGTCCATCAGGTCACCATGACATTCCATCGTGAAAGTCGTTTGAGATTCCTATAAAACCATTCGGACCTAGCCCATGGTACTTGCTCATTGGATGCTGTTTGCATGAGTGAAGGAGTCATTTTTCTGGCTTGGAATTGGGTGTGTGTGGGGGGGAATCAGCTGTAAAATCTCCACTGCTCTTTCTTCTAACAGAAATGTACAGGATAATTGCTGCCTGCGTCCACTTTACATTGATTTCAAGAGGGATCTTGGATGGAAATGGATACATGAACCTAAAGGGTACAATGCCAACTTCTGTGCTGGAGCGTGCCCATATTTATGGAGTTCAGACACTCAGCACAGTAGGGTAAGTATTTGGCTCCATTTCTTCTATTGTTGGGTCGCTAATGTGTACCTACAGGTAATATGTCCAGTGAATTCTGTTTAGCCTGGTGCCTGTTCATCACACATGAATGGGTACTGGAACGATCCTCTTGAATGGCCAGGAAGAATGTAGGGGGTAGGTGAAGTCAGAAGTGACACTGCTCAGTTTCAAGTGTGGGTTTTGCCTTCCCAATTCAATGATAAGCATCTAGGAGACAGTTTTGTTCATTTTTTTCTTTATTTTATATTACAAGTGACTGGTAGCTATAAAAAAATCTTTTGGAATCCATTTATCACTTGGGGTCATGCATAGCTTGGATGTGAAAGGACCCAAGTCCCTATCTAAAACAAGGAGCTCTCATCATCTGTATCAAGGACTGTCGCATTGGAAAGAACTTTGAGGACCTCATTTGATGCTTTGGAATAGTGACTCACTCGTGCACGACATTAAAAAGTCATTTGACTTCTCTAAACCTCAATCCCTCAATTTCTCATCAGTAAAAAGGAATGTTTATGCTAAAGATGATCTTTTAAAATAACAAAGCCAGACTTGAGAGTAGATATAAAGAGCAAATTGATGAAATTAGAGAAAGCTATGGGAAAATTAGGATCTCCAAGTCTTTTTGAATATACCCAAAGTACACAAGAATCTAAATATTTTGTCGGATCACTTCAGTGAGGTTAGAAGGCTAATTCAGAGGGCCAGTCCTTGACGGGAGGCCATGGATGAGTAGCCCAGATCAGCAAAGACTTTTTCTATGGAATAATGATGCTTGTCCTAATGCTTTTTCCTCGTACCTCATAATGTAGGATTTCAGAGAAGGGAAGGTCTTCATAAATTATCTCATCTGAACATTTCACTTTACTTACAGAAATTGGGGTCTAGATTGTGTAGATCAAGGATCTAACAGTTGATGACAAACCAAAACTTGGAATGCAGACTTCCTTGTTTTATAACCAGGCCTCGGTTTGCTCTACCTTACTGAGTCTTATTCCTGAAATGTGGCTACACATAGGGGTTATGCCTCTGTAAATCTCCTTATTAAAGAAGCATTAGAAAAATTGCCTTCACTGCAGGGTAGGAAAATGGACCTGTTGCCAAGAGGATCACATAAGGCACTCGACTCAATTCAAGAGTTTGGGGGTTATTGATGATTTTAGACAATCTGTGTTATAAAATTCCTCTTTAATTCATATGAAAAATCACGTGCTAGTAGAACATGAAGTCTATTTATTTATAAATGCCTACATATGCTGGGCTTTCAATTGACAAATAGGACACTCCTTCCTTCAGCTGTTTTCTCAACCCCCTGTAGGTTTTGGCACTCCAGGCTGACCACGTGCTTGGCCATGTGAGGAAAGCTTGCTCATGCCTGTCCCTTTGTCTGAGCTCTCTGGCCAGGCTGTTTCAACTGGGCTGTAGCAACAGTAGCTAGAATGTGGGCAAGGCCCCATTGCCAAGTAGAAATATAATTCCCCTCCCTGATACACAGAGGGAGTGTGTGAAGGCTGAGACCATGCTTGTTTTTCAACGGGAGAGGAAGAATAACTGTCATGGTCACAAATATGTGGTTTGGACAGTTACCCAAGAAGCCAGAGGTAGCTTAATAAAGTAGTCAGTGTTGCCGCACTGAACAGATCTTCTGTCTTAGGCTGAAAAAATCGCAGTGAATCTCGAGGAAAAGGTCACTTGCTGTTGACTAACACATTAATGGCATCCTTGGAAACGTCTCTTTATCATCACTGGGGAACCTACGTACTTCCATGGGTTAAAGGCCCATCCCCTGTGGGTATGAAACCGAGTTAAGGGTATGGGACTAACTCTAGAACTTTCTTTTCATTCCACTGTGGGACTGGCTAAAGCCCTCCCACTTAGACATGCCCATTTACCACATGGAATCTAATGGAGGGCTGATTATTATTACTATTGTTGTTTTAAGCAAAATGAAAGAAAGTGAATAATTAAAAAATAGAGCTTGCTTTTCATGTCATTCTTTTTTTTTTTTTTTTTAAGATTTTTATTTATTTATTTTTGAGAGAGAGAGAACACGTGTGAGAGAGTGTGAGCAAGGGGGTGGGGCAGAGGGAAAAGCAGACTCCCTGGGAGCTGATGCGGGGCTCGATCCCAGGACCCTGAGACCATGACCTGAGCCAAAGGCAGACGCTTAACACACGGAGCCACCCAGGCGCCCTGGTGTCATTCTTAAGTAACTCTTAACTGGTTAATTCTTGATTGCGTTATGAAGCAATATTAAATGAAAAAACTTATATCTTTTTTTCTTTAAAACAAAATTGTAGGTGACATTAAATTGGCCTGCCAAGACACAGCACAGAGAGGTTTCACAGGCAGACAGGTGTTTTTTTCTATACGTAAGGGTAGATTAAAGCGCTGATGGGAGTTTTCATCCAGCCTGTGATTCTTCTACATCTCCCTGCATTTGCTTCTTCACGGAGCCCAGCAGTCTCATTCTGCTTACTCGGGCTATGAGGTCAAAACAAAGTCCATAGAGTCTCTGAGCCAAAGGGAGCTCTAACCTAGGTGGGAATTAGAAATAGACACTTGGTTACAAGGAAGGGTAGACACCAAAGAAAATACTAAGAGCACCAAATTTTTCGACCGTCTGGCAAGTGGGTATACAGCGAGGCAGTGATCAAAGTCAAGAATTATTGGGGAAACTGTAAAATTTGTTGAATGGGCGATTTTGTACAATCTGAGCTTTTACAAAATTATTTGTTTACGGCGCATGAGGAAAGGATTCTGTAGGAAAATGATGAATTCAGTGATTACTAGGAACACATACCAAGTTGACCATAATTGGGGGTTTAAGAGAAGGAAATTGTAAACCAGTACATTTAAATTGTCTCCTGAGTTCCGTGACTGATAAGGTCACACTATAGCACTATGGAATTGTTCTTTTTAAAGTCACTCCCCTTCCTTTTTTTTTTTTATTGGTCTTTTCCTATGTTCTCTTTCCTCTCCTATGTTCTTTCAGGTTCTCAGCCTATATAATACCATAAATCCAGAAGCATCTGCTTCTCCTTGCTGTGTGTCCCAGGATTTAGAACCGCTCACCATTCTCTACTACATCGGCAAGACACCCAAGATTGAACAACTCTCTAATATGATCGTAAAGTCTTGCAAGTGCAGCTAAGATTCTTGGAAAATGGCAAGATGATCATCCCATGGTGATGAAGATAAGCAGGAGGGTGACGACAAGAACAAAGACAATGTTTATAACAAGAAAACCTAAGAGAGCCTTGCTTCGACAGTGTTAAAAAAAAATTTGAAAAAAAAAAAAAACGGTACTAGTTCAAACACTTTGGAAGTCTGTGTTCTGTTTGTTAAAACTGGCATCTGAAACAAAACAAAATGAAACAAATTGAAGGCTTTATTCTACATTTCACCTACTCTGTAAGTGAGAGAGACAAGAAGCGAAACCTTTTTTTTTTTTTTTTTAAGAAAAAAATAAACACTGGAAGAATTTGTTAGTGTTAATTATGTGAAAGGAAAAACAAACAAACAAACAGGAAAATCCCATTAAGTGGAGTTGCTGTACGTACCATTCCTATCACATGCCTCACTTGATTTTTCTGTATTGCTATGCGATAGGCACCCTTCCCGTTACCGTTCGAGTTAACAGTGAGTTATTTATTGTGTGTTACTACATAATGAACGTTTCATTGCCCTTGGAAAATAAAACAGGTGTACAAAGTGGAGACCAAATACTTTGCCAGGAACTCATGGATGGCTTAAGGAACTTGAACTCAAATGAGCCAGAAAAAAAAGAGGTCATATTAACGGGATGAAAACGCAGGCGAGTTATTCTGTGACCAAGCAAGTCTGCATTAAGATAAAGACCCTGAAAACACATGCTATGTACCAACTGCCTAAGGAAGCTTCTTGTAAGGTTCAAAACTGAAAAGCCTGTTAATAAAGGAAAATTTCAGTCAGAATAAGTCTGTAAGATTTTTTTCTTTCCTTTTAATTGTAAATGGCTCTTTGTCAGTTCAGTAAACCAGTGACATGTTGAAATGTTTTGATACGTACCGGTCCAATTTCAGACCTTCAAGTATTGCTGTATGGCTATGCTATAGGTTTTTCTTCATTTCCATATATGTAACCGTACCTACATTCTTACAATAGATGGGTAGAGAAGCCAGTGTAATTGGAAACACATCTGCAGATCTCTTCTGTAAACTATTAAATCAGAACGTTAACTACTTTACATGTAATGTGTACATTTTTACCATAGTTTTAATGTTCTGTAATAATGTCAACTATGATTTAGATTGGACTTACACTGGGGCTCTTTTTAATGATCACTCAGACCTGTGTGTTTCCTTTAGCCGGCCAGGACTTTGGAGGAAAGGCCCTGCAGTTTGACTTGCACTACAATTATGTGTTTTATAGTATTTCTCCCCATGCGCTTTGTGTATTGTCCAATATTATGACATAAGCTATCTGAGTCCACTTGTCCTTCCGTTTTCCTTTTATAAAAAGGATCGATTCAAGTTCAAAAGTCTTCCTTCATCTCCTAAGCATCATTAGTAATCAATTCCAATGTTAACCATCTTCTGTGCTAGGAAAATTTGGGAATATGATAGATATACACATAGATCACTGAGCTGAAGTATTTTCATTTCAGTCAGGATCTGACTGAAACTCAGAATCTTCGTGGCTGAGTGGAGACGGCTTTCTGCAACTTGGTTTAATCAGTATGTTCACAGAATTCTATGGTTCTTGAGATCAGACAGTTCATAGGAGACATCTTTTCCTTTAGTCAGGTTTTTAGTGTTCGGGGGGAAATGGAAAGACTGACATTTTTGTTGATTTTTTTTTTTTTTTAAGGGAGGAAAAAAGCCCCATTTAGCACGAGTCACTTAGTTGATTTCACTAAAGTTAAGGTCTTCATAGATGTTCTTTGATGGCCATTAGAGGTACAAGCCAAATATGCCCACGATCAAAAAATTCTGTTTATCCCTCTGAATGAGAGTTATCTAGATCTGAGGATAGAATTGGATGATTTGCCATAGTGTTGCAGAGAAGGTAGCGTTCCGTCAAGGTTGGTAGGTCAGTTTACCAGTTGTCTCTTCCTTAGCTCGAGAAGAAAAATTAATAAGTAAAACAATGGAGTATATGCAGGGTCCCCGAAAGGGTTGCCTGGCGAGGTGTGAATCCAACTGAAGTTGTGTGTGCGATCCAGTGGACTTCTTGTCTGCCGTTTTCTGGCCATTAATGAGATGACGAATTGGATTCACAGACTTGCAAACTGGAAAGGCAAGAGAAGGGACACCATGATAGTAGAGGACCCTGGTGTTGGGTGTGACCTGACCTCAGAAACGAGTGTGTTGATTTTTTTTCCTTCCGTTTTCTATTAATTCTATGTAAATCACTTTTATTTCTGCAGGTGTTTTCCTCTCAGAATGACGTTTTGTTTTGTATTATTTTGTCTTTCCTCATGAATGCACTGATAATATTTTAAATGCTCTATTTTAAGATCTCTTGAATCCTTTTTTTTTTTTAGTTTGGAGGTTCTGTAAGGTCTTTATCTCCCATAAGTAAATATTGTGGTGGGCAGGGAGGGAGGCGGGCGGGAATCGGAAGATGTTAGTCTATGGGCGGGGGGCGGGAGGGCGGGTTTTATGTTCAGCAGCAGTACAATTTCATGGTCGGCATGGTTTAAAAAAATGGAATATAAGAATAGCTGTTTTGTACTTTGATGACCGATTACGCTGTATTTTAAACATGATGTATGTCTGTTTTGTGGTGCTCTAGTGGTAAATAAATTATTTCAATTGGATGTTGATGTGTTTTTCCTCTCACGGGATTATCACTGAGACTAGAGAACACCTTTATACCGCCCTGAGAATCATCTCGAGCTGGAAAAGTCCTACATCTTTAAGGTTGGGCTTTTATTTTCAAGGATATTCTCTCCAGAAATGTCATGTTTTATAGCTCATGAGCTAGGATGTGTCGACCAAGGACCAGAGAAAGCCCTGTGCAGTCTTTTTATTCTGTTGTTTATTGCCATTTGGTAATTGTTTGAGATTCGGTTTCCATCCAGCTTGACTATCTACCAGAAAAAATGCAGAGAGTTGTTTGAACCATGCCTTGGCTTTCTGGTTCTATGTTCTGCCAACCGCAGGGCCAAAAGAACTGGTCTAGACAGTATCCCCTGTAGCCCCATAACTTGGGTAGCTGCTGAGCCAGCCGGATAGAATGAGAGCCACGTGCCTCTGGGATTGGTGTTCGGAGCAGCTACTCCTCTCTCTCTCCCTGGTCCGCTGCCCCGAAAAACCCCTATTCCCGCAAAGAGCTTTGGTCTTTTCCCTTCAAGGCCAGGCTTCACGAGTGAGTTGCCAATCTCATAAGAAATGGAACTAATAAAAAAGTAGTCGTGGTTCAATCTGGTTGTCTTGCTTTCTCCGATGCAAAAACCAGTTTGTGCCCACCATCGAAACCTCACATGGGAACAGACCCTCAATGCAAGTTTAGGTGTAATAATAAAAAAAAATGGTCCCTTTTCTACGATCGTCTGTGTTTCATCTTCTATCTTCAACTCACAGTTAAAGGAAGTGTTTCACTTGAACACAGTTATTTCCTGCTTCTCTGCAGAGTGGCCAGTGTGGGGCCCATCATCCAAGCCCTCACTGCCTTCCTGTGATGAGTAAGAAAAGGAGGGTAGCTGGGGAACGAAGAGAGTCACCTCACATTAGCTTTGGCAAGTTTGTCAGCCACTCTGAGACCTGTTTCTTTATTTTGTAAATGAGGACTAGACTACCTGATTTACAGGGCTTTGCAGGTTAGTTTTTGTGTTCCTGTGGTCCAGTGAATCTACGTATGACAAGTATTTCCCTTGACGTTTGGACGAGAGTGGATAATCAGTAAACTGCTGTCTTAATATATTTCTCAACTTGTTCTGTTTTGGACTCTTGGTAATTCTATTGTAACGAACTGTTTATATTCAGACTGTAACCTGGGGCCATATTTCCCTGTCTTGAGAGTGAGTGTGTAAATGCTCCAGACTCTACTTCTCATAAATGGATCAAGCCATGAGTTATTTCTGAGAATACTCTGTAATTCTGTTAAAGAGACAAAGTGGCCAACTGAATGATCTACTTCCTAAGATGATGATAGAACTGTCTTTTGCTGAGCACCTGCCAGCTCCTGTTCTCTGTTAACCTAGTGAACCTCACATATTACCTTATGATATAGTTGTTGTTTTTTTTTTTAACAGCTCCATTTTGCAGGGAAGTGATTAGACACAGTTTGGTTAAATCATGTGTCCACGATCCCTCAGTTTGTAAGGGAAGGGTCTAGAATTTCATTGTCCAGTAAGTACACTAGCTGCTAGGCATATGTGGCTTTCAAGCAGTTGAAATATGTCTAATCTGAACTGAGATATAACAAAGTGTAAAATACACATCAGATTTCAAAGACAGTACCAAAATAAGAATGTAAAATGTCTCATTAAGTTTTGATCTTGATAACATGTCTGAATAATACTATTTTGGATATATGGGATTAAATAAAGTACATTATTAAAATTAATTTCACCTGTTTCTTTTACTTTTTTAGTACTATTATCATAAAGTTAAAATTATCCACGTGGCTCACATTCCATTTCTCTAGCATTTCTTTTTGTTTTTTTCTTAGGATTTCCATCTCTCTGCTTACATTGCCTGTCTATCTGTTCTTGCGTGCTGTCTACTTTATCCTTTAGAGCCCTTAGCATGTTAATCAAAATTGTTTTAAATTCCCTATCTAGTCATTTCAATATCCCTGCCAGGTCTGATTCTGATGCTTGCTGTGTCTCTTCAAATTGTGTTTTTGCCTTTTAGTATGCCTTGTAATTTTTTTCTTGATAGCTAGACATGACATACGGGGTGAAAGAAACTGCTGTAAATAGGCCTTACTGGCTTGGTGTTGAGGTGGTAGGGGAAGCATTCTGTACTACAGTCTCCTGGAGAGGTCTCGGTCTCAGTATGCCTCTGCCCCTGGACTCTGAACTTCATAAGAGTTTCTCAGTTTTTCTTCTCCACCACCATTAGGTAGCACAGCATGGCTAGAGTGGGTTGGAGTTGGTATTTCCTTCCCTTCTCTAGGTCAGTTAGGCTCTGATACTCTGGCTAGTTAGCCTTCGGTTAATTAGTTTCCCCTGAGAGGGGGCCATGCTAAGAACAGAGTGCTTAGGTATATTTCAGAATGGCTCTTTGCCCCCTCTGCCTGATGGGTGTACTATGAAATTGTTCTCCAATATCTACTCTGGGAATGTGGTAGAGCTCCTGGAGGTAAATCTTAACAGTATTGTGGGGCCTCCCCTGTAACTGGGTCCCCCTAGAATTCCTTAACTTTCAGAGCTGTTGGCACTGAGCCTTCTGCCATTCATCAATGATGCTTCCAGTTTTTCTAGCCCTGCAATGCTTCCTGCATTGGTTCTGGCTTGTGAGACTCTGATCTTGGAAGCTGTGATGGCCTGTGTTTGCCTGTCTTTTTCTCCAGTTCTGGAAGCTGCAGTTTTCTCCTCTCCTAAGATTCCAAAAAGACTTTCTGATTTTTCAGTCTGCTCAGTTGACAGTACTAGTTGTTAAGATGAAGTGGCCACTTCCAGTTCTTTATACGCAGAACCAGAATCTGGAAGTTCTATTTCTTATTCGACAGCTCTAATGTAGAATTTGGAAGCTGCTCTCTTTAGAAAGAAAATCTAAACTACCCCCAACAGCTACTGACCAGCTTTTGTTTTTATAATTAACATACCATTGAACAATATTAGGCCAAACCCTCTGAAACTGGTTTTGTAGCTCATGATTTCTTGTATGTTGACAATTCCTTAGGGTTCAACCTAACAGCTGGCACTGGTTGACTAATATAGTAAGGAAAATGCAAGTATTATCCAAACCCCACTGACAAAACTCTTGACAAAATTAATTGCTACGTACCAGCAAAGCCACTGTGTGGGGCAGTACCACCCACTCCTAGAGTCATTGGACTATCTTATTAAATGTTTTCAGTCCATAAGAATCTTCACTGATACACCTGTGACAACTTTTTCTGTTGTATTTAGGGAGGAAACAAAACACTTGTTGTGCTCATTTGAGTTACTGGGCTGGAGAATACATTGCTTTTCTTTCTTTTTTCTTTTTTAAATATTTTATTTATTTATTTGAGAGAGACAGCGAGAGAGAACAAGAGCGAGGAGAAGGTCAGAGGGAGAAGCAGACTCTCTGTGGAGCTGGGAGCCCGATGTAGGACTCGATCCTGGGACTCAGGGTCATGACCTGAGCTGAAGGCAGTCACTTAATCAACTGAACCACCCAGGTAACTGACATTGCTTTTCTATCTGTATGTAGGTTGTGCTGAGTTTCCAGGGCTGGAGGCCTTAGATAGCTGCTTCCAGGCTTTGGGTTCCAGAAATTTACAGAAGGGAGGAGTTGTGTTTTGAAATTATCTATCATCTATCTATCTATCTATCTATCTATCTATCTATCTTTTTAAAACTTACAAATACAAAATTAGATTCAGAGTCTTAGAAAGGGCCCATAACAGTGGGAAAAGCCAGGGCATCGTAAATTTTAAGAGCTTCCCTGCAAACCTACTTCTGGGCTTGAAGCTAACACATGCTTTTGTTTCTATCAAAGGCTGTTACCTTGTAATTCTAGCTATAACTGGATTTCATCTCTTTGTGGCTAATCTGCTAAAAATCAGTTTTAAATCAGTTTAAATCAGTTGCTCTGTTCTATGTCCTCCCCTTGTCTCTGCAACTGCATTTTACATGCTGAAGAAAGGGAAATAAGACTCTGGTTTCACTAGTATTCCAAGTCAGAGACAATAAAGGAAAGGTTAGTTTTATACCTCTTTTGAAACATCAAACTAGATCCTATGAGATTGGAGAAATTGTTAAGATACATATTTGATCATTGTATTGGTAGATATGAGTAACTTATTGAAATTATTTCACAAAATGATTTAAAAAATGCTTTCCAATGGCCTTCTTTCAATGAAAGAATTGCTTTAGATTTTTTTCCTGATGGTGTCTTTATTTCCCTGAAATACTTTGAGTTGTTTTTTTTTTTTTTATTTCAAGCAAGTAATGGCTGTTTGAAGAAGAGATGAGTGTGTTCCTGTAACTGGGCAGAGACCTAGTGAAAGGAACAGAATGTACAGAGGGAGACTCTGTACTGTGTGATCAAAACTAGGGAAATCAGTCAGCCTGAGAGAACAGACATAATTAAAGAGCAAGGCAAGAAGTTAGTGGTAAAGGAAAAAGCCCAATATAATCTCTCAGGCTTTTCCCCCAAAGTAGGATTTTCTCTCTTATAGATGCCAACCCAACTGAAAGAACACAGATGTGTTACTCAGGTGACATCATAAAGGTCTGGCCAGCCCCAGAGATGGAAACCCTCTCCTCAGGCCCAAATCTCCATTCTGAATCATATAGAAAATTCCAAATCTCAGGATGTTGGGAGCAAACAAGCTAAGAAGTTATGTAATCCAATACGACTCTAAAGGCAATGTGAAGTCATGCAGTTTGGCTTGTCCTCAAATATGGGCGTAACACTAATTTCTTCATTTGAAACAAAATTAAATTAAACAGTACAGAAAACTGAGAACTTTAAATCAAGCGCTGGTGGTTCATTTTGTGATGTTTCGAATGTCACATCAGCATGTGTGTACATCTTCCCCTCGCTCATGTCCTGGTGGTCCAAGAAACCACTTGCCACGTTCAGATTCCTACAGAGGTGAAGTAGATAGGAGCTGCTGTGGGAGGCACACTGGAGCCCTGGGGAGGTCGGGCAATCCCCCCGAATACTGCCCACTTGGTACAGCCTCTGGTGGTCAACAATGAAGAATTATTCCTGTATGATCTTTCCCAAAGTGTGTGTGTGTGTGTGTGTGTGTGTGTGTGTGTGTGTGTTTCAACATCGTAGCACCAGAACCAATTGCAACCCAGAGGTACTAGAATCGATTTTAGTTTATTTACTCTTGATCAGGGATCTGGAGTAGTGATATCAGGGATCACTTCAGGGCGCAATGGAAGGAAAAGGAAGGAGGGAACATGGAAAAGGGAGGGCCACGGAGCTCCAGCTTCATGTGCGGCTCGCATGTAGTCCAAGAGTTTGCTGTCTGTGTGTGATATCAAAGCAGCTGAACAAAGGTACTGAAAAAATACGGAACAAATTGGTCTGCTGGGCTTAACTTGAAGCAGAAGAGTCAAAGGAGGACTCCCACGGTGCTCTTGTCTTTCACTAGGAGTCTTTTAAAAGCCAACCTGCTGCTTGCATAAATGATGTGACTAGAAGAAGGGGACCTTTGTTCTCTGTCTCTGTCCTGCTGCCCTGGGTTTGGGGAATGGTCACATCCTCCCTCCCCCCAGGGGTCTCTCTCAGAACAGTTAGCCATCCCAATCCTGTGTTTCCTATGTTTGCCCAGTCCTTATTTATATTGTGTTCCAGCACAATTTAACTCATGGAAATTTAATGAATGTTTGTTAATTTGAGGAAAGGCCTGGGATAGGTGCAGAGTCCCAACTCTGCTGCTGAGGCACTGTCTAGGACCCCAAGAAATCAGCATTCTCAGTATGTCCTTCTTTAATAAAACACAAGCATTGGATTAGGTGATCTATAAAGTACTTTGTGATTTTTTTTTTTCCTGATTTGTAGGTAGCCCTCATGTGTTTTTCTATGATTGGTACCAGCGAGCAGGAAGCATCATTCTCTTGACAAGTAATTACTGAGTTTATCCTATGTATCAGATTTTGTTTCAGGTTTTAAGTTCACAAAAGTGAACAACACAGGCCAAATCAATAAACTCTGCTCTGATCATATTCTGTTTGAGCAGGGATTTCACTCCAGTGAAAACCTGAAAGAAGATGCTAGAATGTGAGCTCACACTGTACCTTCCTTGTTGCCAACACGGAGACATGGTTTCCATCTCTGAAGGAGGCAGAATCATCATCCACTTCCCAGGATCATTTGGTAGGTATAGGAGAACGAAGAGCTACTACTTCCCAAAATGCTTTCTCCATCAGAGCCTGTCAATGGGCAAAGCCTTTCAATTGCCAACCAGAGATAAGGCTGGAAAATTAGCTCTCCTGGGAGATAACCCAACTCTGCAAATTTACACAAGAAAATTGATAAGCAGCTTTTCATAATGAAGGAAGACTGGAACAATGTTATCTCTGAAGATGAAGGACCAGCAAACAGGGCTTCTGAAATTCATTCCATCACCTAGAACTCTTAAAAGTCAACAGTAACTAGTTCAGCACCCCAAGAGCTCATAGCTTGGAATGCACCAAATTACCATTATCATAGCTTTGTTGCCTGCCATGCCAACATCTCCAGAACCATCACTATGACTTACAAGTGTGTGTGTCTTGATTGATAGCCCCCATGGGTAACTTGTTCCATCTAATCCCAGTTCCAGGGACTCTGAGCCAGGGACACTTTTGCCCCCTTGTTCCTGAGACATTTGACAAGATCTGGAGACACTTTTGGTTGTTACAATTCAGGAAGTCCAACTTGATTCTGGTGGGTAAAGACCAAGGATGCAACTAAACATCCTACAGTGGGCGGGATGGCCTCCCTCAATAAAGAAGTAGTTAGCCAAAGATTGTCAGTATTGCTATAATTGAGAAACTCTGATCTCGACTAAAACTTCCTCAACATTGGTCAGTTATCAAGGATTTCATAAGGCCGTGAAGAATGATTAAATAGTGTAAATAACTGTGGTGAGTTTCTAAAATGACCCTCTAGTTGCACAGTAGCAAAAATGAGAATATTTCCAAAATTTACTTCAACCAGAGGGTCTCTTCAGGTGAATTCTGCATTAATTTGTGTCTATCATAAAGGCTCCAGGGATGACTGTGTTTGGGATGTGATATCATTCCCCATGTGCTCTAAAGTCTACAGTCAGTGGGAAAGCAAGGTTTAAAGACTTATTTTCTGCATTCGTATTTCTAGCATTTCCCTCAAATTTTAAAGAAATTTGTTTTGGGCTCTGTCCTTGACCATGGAAGAAAGGGAATTGGGTTGTCATCTTTATTAACAGGAGCATTTATTGAGGGGTATAGATCCCAAATGATCAAATTGCTCAGGTCCTTAAGGAAGACCACATCTGGACCCGCAATTTATGCTGTCATAAAAAGACAAACATGTCTCACTGTCTCTTATCTTGTTCCCTCTGAAACATGCTTCCCAATTCAGCAAGAGGATCTTTCTCAAGCAATGATCAAATATGTCAGCCCCTGAAAGAAACCTAACAGAGCATTGCCATTGCATAGAAGGCAAATCTAAAATCTTTGACATGGTAGATGTTTGTTTTAAGACTATGTGTTCAGATGTGAAGGAAGGAATTTTCTGTTTCTCTGACTGAATTCACTTAACTTATAAGCCTCTTGTTTTGTTCAAGTAGTGGAACAATTAAGCCTGCCAAGTGAAGAAAACTACGTTGCTACAGTTTAAAAGCTGTTTCTTTTGGCTAATTACTGAGCATTGGATTTGCTTGGCCCACTCCTCCTTTTTCTCTGTTCTCAGTAGCATGCGGGTCCTGGTGGAGGCTTATGGGGCCTATCGGAGGTACATATTTGGTCTGCGGTTCTCTTTTCGCTGATCCCTGGAGTATGTCATAACCCATCGTGGACATGGCCTTCTATATCAGAGGAGGTCAAAACAGGAAAATAAAAAAACACTGGTGTTTGAAATAGGAATTTGGTCTGCAGAACTGGTTACTGGGGGATGGAAGAGATGAGGAAACACATAGGAGACTTTAAGGCAACCCAAAGGCTAGCAACAGCAGAAAGCTAATACTACCCAGAGGGACAAGCGAGGATGCAGTGTTATGAATTCAGGGGCTGCGTTGGAGTGGCCCCTCTGTTGGGAGCTGGAGCTTTGAAGTGCCACAGTCTTTGCTGGAAATGTTGTCTGAAGCAAAATAGGATAGAAGCCCCCTAGATTCTTTCTTCCCCTTGCCCTGTGTCCTGTCAGCATCTCCTCTGGTTACACTCAGTGGGAAGCCAGGTGAGATGGAAGTCAGGGTAATGCAACCTGTAAGAATTAGCTTCCCCATGTCAGAGAACAGAGTTGGGGGACAGTGAGGATTGGATCTCAGGGCAAACTGGCTCAGGCCCACCCTACCCTCTATGTTTGCTTTATGTGCTCCTGAGGCCAGGGGACCCACTGTGACCTTCTTGCTGTTAAGAAGATATGCTTTATATTGTCCACATCCCAATCTCCTATCTCTGGTGGTTGGTTGACTCTCCCATTTCTGTGTCTTTTTCAGAGATATTGGATGTTCTTGCCTGTTTTTCTTGACTCATGCTGAGTTCATAGAACTCACTGATGCTGCTTTAGGTAATCCTTTCAAACATCTCCTTCAGTCATTGTTTTTCTGCAGTTCAGGTCCCATGTTTGCCCCATGAGGCTTACTGTCTGGGAAAGTGTGGACGCGGATATTCCTTAAACTTGACCAAAGAACAGGATCATGGTCCTCTTCTCATCTTCTACACCCTAATCAAGTTGGCTCCAATCTCTTTCCTATAGTTGTGAAACTTTTATTTCCTTTGTGGTGGGAGGGGGAACCATATTCTTCCTGTATTATGTTGGCCACTGAGTTTATAGGCCTTCAGATCAAGAGAAACAGTACTTAGGATGTTGTACTTAAGAATTTTCACCTGAGTTTCAACCATATTTGTATCTGATTTAAATGACAAAATCCTAGACTTCAAACTTATGGCATGAGACATGGAAGTTTTGAGGGAGGAGGTTGAGTGTATGTGGCATTTTGGGAGGGATGTGAATCACTGTAGTCAGAGGGCACACTCTGGTGGATTATATTTTTTCAAAATGGCTGCCACCATATATCTCATCCCACATGCACATTTTACATCATGAAATAGATACTCTTCCCATTCCTTGTGGAATACAGGTCTTGTCTCATTGGATCTGGCTGGACTTGGGACTGTAATGAAGGTGATACTACATGATATCCAAGGGTTGATCATAAAAGGTAACATAGCTTTTATCTGGTTCTCTTCAGAAACTTCTTCTTGGAAACTGGTTATCATGCTGTAAAGAAATCCAAACCACATGCACAGACCATTTTTAAGTGTTCCAGCCAATAGCCTCAGCTGAGATCCTAGCTGATGGTCAACATCAACTGTCACACAGGTGAGTGAAGAAGGCTTCAGATTGTTCCAGTCACTGTCACTGACTTTTTCTGTACAAAGAATCTCAGGCAAATATTGCTCAGCTGAGCTCATCAATACTCATAACCATGGAAGGTAATAAAAATGATTATTGCCATTTTAAGCCATCATTTAAGTTGATTGGTTATATAACAATGGTAACAGTAATAATTACTATTTCTGCCTTTGAAATTAAGAAGTTAGCTACAGGACTTTTAAGTTATTGATAAAACTAAGAGGGCCTATAAGTTAAAAAAAAAAAAAAAAGATGATTTGCATGGATCCTTTCTTATTGAAAAAGTATTTTTTTTAGTGAGTTCAGTCATTCAACAACATCTTATATCACCGGGAAATGTATAAATTGCTGGAGATTCAGAGATGGTAAATTCATAATCTCTGGCCACAAGGTTCTCAGAGTCTCCTGAAAGAGACACAAGCTGAAAGTCAAAAGTGATCAAATCATTAAATATTTATGGAGCACCTATGATGTGATAAGCACTCTACAGGTGTTGGGAATATAGTGGTATTGGGAAGACAGGCACCTGGAAATTATATTAGTGGGCTATAATGATGAATGTGTGAGAAGCATTAGAAGTGCATTGAGGTTCTTAGCAACAAACAACAGAAAATGACTCTCGCAAAATTATTAGGCTGAGCCATATGAAACTGGCTGTTTTGTAGGGTCAAAAAAAGACTGACTAGTGATAATCTCATCTGATGCTCCAAAAACAGGACTCAGGGGGGCACCTAGTTAGCTCAGTTAGAAGTGTCTGACTCTTGATTTCAACTCAGGTCGTGATCTCAGAATTGTGAGATCGAGCCTGGGGTTGGGCTCCTCACTGGGCATGGAGCCTGGCTTCAGAATCTCTCTCTCCCTCTCCCTCTGCCCGTCTCTAAAAACAACAACAAGGACAACAAAACAGGATTCAGGGAGATCAGACTAGGGGATTAGCAGGGACCAAGGAAGCTCTGGAAGGACGGGAAGCAGGAAGGAGAAACCAACATTCTGTTTGCAGGAATAGCTAGTGGAGGTGCTACAGAGCTTCCTCAGGCTCTCTCCATCTGTGCTTTCCTCCTTCAAGATGGAAAGTCCCAGAAGACAACCGATGGGCTGAACTTAGGTCATAGGCCAATTCCTTTGCTAGAACCTGGGAATTTAGAAGAAAAATCTGGTTCCCTTGGCTACTATGGTAGCGTAGCAAAAGGGAGTTACCCTTCCAGCAAGACTCCCTATACTAGGAAAACATTAATTACACCGGAGAAATATTACATTTATTAAGAAGGTAGATGGAGGCTGGGCCACCAAATATTGACTGATGTTTATGTGTTCTTTTCCCAAGGCTTCTGTAAGAAAGCACCACAAACTGGGTGACTTAACAACATAAATTTATTATGTTAACAACATTAATTTATGTTGGCAGGGGTGGTTCATTCTGAGGGGTGTAAGGGAAGTATCTATTCTAAGCAGGCCTCTCTCCTTGGTTTATGGACGGCCATCTTTTTCCCGTGTCTCTTCACATCATCTTTCCTCTAGAACATCTATCTCTGTGTCCAAATATCCCCTTTTAACAAAGACCCCAGTCATATTGGGTTAGGACCCACCCTAATGACCTCATTTTAATTAGTTCTGTTAAGACCTCATCTCCCAATAAGGTCATATTTGGAGATACTTGGAATTAGGATTCCCACAGATCTTTTTTTGAGGGAACACAACTCAACCTATAGCTATTTAACTCAGAAGTATAAAGAAAAAGACTACTTATTCCTGAGAACATTCAAAGGATAATAAACTATATATACATAATGGGTTTCAATGATCTGATCATGGCTGGATATTTCTGCTGAAAATAGAGAAAGATTTGGACCAACTAGACCAAACTCTGCTATTCAGTCTTCTTTGTAAGACAGATTGAAAAATCTACAATTGTGGGATAAGTAAAAGTCTCACACTCCCTTCTGCACAGGCATTCCATCTGCCCCCATTGGTCCCAAGCCAGGGTACACAACAGAAGCACCCAGAGTTTTTAAAATTAAAGGTTCCTAAGTGCACCCCTGACCTACTAACTCAGATCACTTTGGGGAAAGAGAAGGGGATTTTAGAGCTAAAAAAAAAAAATATTCCAGGTAAATTCAATGCAACATCTAATGTCAGCTTTTGTCACTGACCATCTGGCACAGGCGATTCCATTTATGAAAAAGTGTTCATAAAACCAGAACCATTTCAGGGACATACAGTTTCCAGACACTATAAATATTTGAAAGACTATCAGTTTGAAGATTAAGTATCAATAATATCAGGAGGTAACAGACTCACACTCACTTCTCTGGGGATCTTGATTGTTTCGACCCCACTCTCTGCTGGGAGATGGTTGCTTATCTCTCTAGCCCTCCCAAAGCAGCATTGTCCTTCTCTAAAAAAAGAAGCAATCTTTATCTCCATTCCATTGCACCGTGAGGGTAGGGTTGGGTCTCTTGGGAAAATGTCAAATATCAAACACGAAATGTTTAGAAGACCACAGTTTGTCATTTCCCAAAAAAGATGTATCCCAGGACGAAAAGGAGAATTGTTTCTTCACATGATGGTGGCTGCAAGAGGTTGAAATGGGAGTTTGGCAAGTGGGGTGGTCTGCGATCCATCAACTCAACTAGACATTTCCTGTGGGTCTGAGTTTTTTCTATGGGAACTTTCTGGAAAGTTTCTCTTGTAGAGAGTCCTTCCCTGGTGGGAGCTCTTGATCATATCTTTCCAACGGATGTAGAGTTCTGGCTTTGCTACTAGTCTCCATTCAACTCACTCTCTTGTGACAAAAGAGCAACTCAATTTTGCTAATTTTTCAAAAACTTCAGTCAGTCAACCAATAGACTGGTTTTAGATAAAGAAAGCTATTTTGCTATGTTCTTTATTGTCAACAATGCTTTGGTATCTGCCTAGGTGCCTTAATGAGGTATATTTCTGAGGCAAGAGGAATAGTATCTGGGCTTATGACATGGGAAGTGAATGTTTTCCTGCCTATGTGGTAGTATTGAGTTCAAGCATCTGTTTTTCTCGCCCAGCACCTGTCTGCCAGGTGCAGAGGGAAACAGAGTGAATAAGCAAAGCACTGATTTTTCTGCGTGGCCTGATATTTACCACTTAATTGGTTCACAGGAACCAGATTACCACCGTTTATTTCTAAGGAAAACAGACTCTGTGAGAGAATGTGAGGGCTTGGACTTCAGAGTCCTCAGATTATATTGGCAAAAATGCCAACTCACTGTGCCTGGCACCTCACAGATGCTCCCTCGATGTAGCTGTTGCTTCTTCATCTCCCTAATCACATTATAGCCTGAATTCACGGCATCTCTCTTAGTGGCCAGTCTCCCCATGAAGACAGTTTCCATGCTTCCTTCGAACTTGTTCCAGCGAGCTTTGCCTGACTTTGCCAGCTCTTACCTGCCCATCAGGCCAGGCTTGTGTAAGCTGCTGGTCATTTAGGAGGCTCACCCCAAAGCCCAGCCCAGGTGCATAGGTGCCTCATCTTTTTTTCTTTGCTGCTCTCCAATTTACCCGCTTTTAGAAAGATGGCCTTGGTGACGACCGTACTAGAGCGCCCCCCAATGCAATTGGCCATTGTCTGATATTCTGAGAGGGAAGAGGAAGTCTGCTTTTTTAGGGGCCCGGGGAGGTAAAAGTGTCTTGACGTGTGTGGAGACGCAGGCCTCCTGGCAAGTCGCTCAGCTGGTAAAGGTTGTCCGCCCCTTACTATGGCAGAACACAATTGCTTTTAAGGAATGTTTGGATAAAACATTTTCCAGGCCACATTGCTTCCTCTGCAGGACTATGTTATATGTGACAACATTCCAATTTTGAGGCATGACTTGTGCCAATCCACACAGGCAATTAGAGCTGACACATTCCATGGGCTATTGGTCAAGTCCTCAATAGACCAGAAAGAAAACCCACAAAGAAAAACTTTACCAATAAAGGGAACCAATTGGAGCCATGCACGGAGCCTTAGAGCAGAAATTTCTTCCTCAACTATACACTGGGCTCTTTTACTGGGTCACCATTTCTCCTACCTCAGTCCATACCCAGTCCCCAGGCTGGGTGTGCTGGGTGCTATGTGATGTGGCTGATATTGGACATGGCCTCTGGAAGTTGAACCTCCAAAGCTCTAGGACTGTTCTTGAAGAGCTGAGGAGTTTAGAACTTTAAGTCATCTCCTGTACCTTCATAGTGAGCCCCCAAACAGCCTTCACACCATGGAAGTGTGCTGCAGGTGGCATGAAAAGGACCTTCCTGTTCCCACCCCCATGACTAGACAATCACTATCAGAAACACCATTCAGTGCACAAATTACAAAGTAAATCCACACCCCCCCCTTGGAAAGTTGTGATGTCATTTCCTAACTATGGATCTTGTTAACTCTTACTCACAAGTCTCATACACAAAGAAAAGGCTTTCTTGAGCTTTCTGTGATCTTTGCAACATAAACCAGCTGTTCAAAAAGGAAGCCTGTTCCATGGATGGTTTTGGAACTTTCTGTCATTCTAGGGGCCTGGTTCTGATCACTGGGCTGTTTTTATCCTCTCGGTATCTACACAGCTTTAATTACAGAGACACATTAATAGAGCCATTTGGATTAATAGAAAATCTAAATGTGAGATGTCATTTAAAAATGCAGCATTAATGTTTTCAAGTATTCAGGGCTTGGTAATTCTGGAAGGAAAGTGTTATGTACAGAGACTTGGCGGACTTAATACAATGACCATACAGAAAAGACACAGAAGAGATATTTTTAGTTGTTGTCAGTTTGGGGTACATAGAGAGCTTAATAAAAGTTTTCAACTATTCTTAAGCAAATTTAATGAGTTCAGTAAAATCTTGTTTTCAATTCTTTTTTAAAAAGTTTTATAAAAAGATGTTGGTTTTGATGCCATAATCAACATACTATATTCACCCTATTTTAAAACTCATGTTCTCTTCTCAAGGGGAGCAAATTTCATGCATGATCTCTGTTAAAGGAACCAGAATGAGCCCAAGATGGAATCCCTCATGCTAAGTCCCATATCAGCAAACCCAAGCTTACCCATCATTGTATGCTTGGCTTTCCCAGAAAAGGAAACTTAGGTCAACCAATGAGTGCTTGCCTGCAGAAGTTACCTGACAGGGCTCTTTGCTTCATATAAGAGAAGTAGTTTTACAGTAAGAACCTGTTTGCTTTTTTCCCAGAATAGCTTCCTTGTTCCTGCTCACTTTGCTCTATAAAACCCTCTGGAGCTGTACAACTCTTTGGAGCTTGATTCTGTCTGGTGGCCCATTGGGTGCTGCCTGATTGGTGAATCACTATACAAAGTCAAAAAGGTCTTTAAATCTCACTCAGTTGAATGTTGTTCATTAACCTTTCTATCAAGAACCTGTAAGTAGAGGGGCGCCTGGGTGGCTCAGTGGGTTAAAGCCTCTGCCTTCAGCTCAGGTCATGGTCTCAGGGTCCTAGGATGGAGCCCCACATTGGGCTCTCTGCTCAGCAGGGAGCCTGCTTCCCTTCTTCTCTCTCTCTGCCTGCCTCTCTGCCTGCTTGTGTTCTCTGTCAAACAAAACAAAACAAAACAAAACAAAACAAAACAAACCTTAAAAAAAAAAAACCTGTAAGTAGGAAATATATACAGCAGTAAAATGAAAGACTGTATAGAGATTTATGATAAAACAATGAAAGGCTGCAAAGTCAAGGATAATCTGATATTTAGGGGGCTGATTTAAGTTTGTTTTTATAGATATTATTCAATTTTAAAAGCAAGTAATTACGTACTTGGAGAGCATGAAGAGAAGATATAAGATGATTGCCAGAAACATCTGGGTTTTGGTAAATATTTAAAATATAATCCCTACTATGTTCTCTTTGGTCCCACATGTAAAAGACCATACAATAATTCCTCTTAGAGTCAACTGCTAATAGAATACAAATCTTTCCTGATATAATGGGAAGCTTTCTTTAATGAGATGATGAGAGAATATGATGCCTCAATAATCTATTCTTATTCTGTCTGCCAACGAGCTCAGAGCTCAATTTTATAATCAGTCACAGGAGTTTGCCCAGGTTTCCAGACAGAATTTCTCCTCTTTCTCCTCTACTCTCAAGTACTGAGCCCCTTTCTGCTCTCTCTCTTTTGGCTGCAGCACCCCATTTCTGAGGATTAGTCTTTACAATGTTCCTATGATTGCTTCTGTTGTAGTCTCCATTTTTCAGGTGAGGAACGTGGGATGATGAGAAGTCAAATAGATTGGCCAAAGTCACCTAGGTGTCCAATGGAGGAGCTAATATTAAAGCAAGCCACTGTCTTCAAGCCTATACTCTTAATCCCTGTGCAATTCAGCAGAAAAATGTACCCAAATGCTCATCATTCTTATGTTCAAGGAGTCGGATAAGAGTTCTTATCTCTATGTTGTTGTTGTTGTTGTTGTTTTACCTTAAAATGTTCATGTAGTAAACATATATTACTGTTGTATTGACAAATAATTCTAATTCAAAAGGCAGAATCACTAAACAGCACCAAAAACCTAGGGCTAATGAACACTGTCTATTTTGCTGTGTGTGGTAAGGATTTGATGTAATGCGCAAGGCCCTCACTTTGTAAGGTGATGTAGCAGTTCTGCTAGGATTACTGTCTAGTGCAGGCCCTTGATTTTTTTGTTGACTTTCTGAGGAGCCACAAGGTGGAGAGGATGAGGTCTGAAAGGAAAGCGTGTGGAGATTACCTAGGCAGTTGGCCAAAATGGCGGCTTGGCCAGTGCTGTAGCAATGGACATGAGAGGAAAGTGGATCCAGGATGTTTGGGGATTGGGACCAATCTTTAGAAGTCTCCTGTGTTGGGCCATCGGTCTAGTACCCTTCTGTCTATTGCCTGTCATCTGAGAAGGATCTCATTCTGAAAACCTTTTATTCGTTAAAATGAGCCCCTGTTTCAAGTCTTACTAAAAAGCGGTCTCTGACTCTCTCCCTTCTTCCCTTGGAAGCCCCCTGGCCAGACAGGAGTGAAGGCTGTTTGTGATCCCACGGCAGCAAAGGTGACCTTGTCTGTACATTGCACAGGTCCTTCCTGGTCACAGAAATGGGATTTTAAACCAGACCCAGTAAAAGCCAGTTGAGGAGTTGCAAAAAATCAGAGCACGGTTTTTAGCTTCATACATAGTTTTGAGATGACTCACTACCAAATGCTTCCTAAAAGAGACTCATTAAGTTACGGTAACATTTTAGAATGGTATTTATAGTGCCAATAGAAAATGGGAGGGACAAGTTATTTGGACATCGCCTCTTTCTGTGCACTACCACCCCAGCGATTCTCTTTTTCAGTTTTCAAATCCTCTTTGTCCCCTGACCCAAGGCAGAGCCTGCCAGAGACTGCCTTCTGATGCCCAGGGGGACTCTGCCACTGACCGCCTCTCTGGGGCTCAAGTGTCCCCATTGTATGAGCCCTCGCCCCAGCCCCTCAAGCCGGACCCTCCAATCTACCAACGTTCCTTCCAACAGTTCTGTTCTCTGTTTATGAACAATTCAGATGTACTGTCCTGAAATGAGTGGAAATGCCAGAGGTTATTTGTTCTGGTTTCCTTCCACTGTGTATGCTCCGTTTCCGCGGCTGTCTGTTGGTTACCTAGGATATGGACAGGGAAGGCAATGGATTGGCTGGGAGCTTGGATGGATTCCCTGGGAGGCTGTGCAGCAGGGTTTAGTGGTCAGTAGGATGCCTAATTGAGTGCCTGATTAACCACTCGATGACCCCTCATGGGCTAAGCCCACAGCGTCTTCTCCAGGGCTCCTGGAATTCCACGTGCATATGTCTATTTTGACTTGCCCCTAACTGGCTGTATAAATTTATATATCTGACTTCTACATAGCTATGGAATCTTCTAGAACTAGGATCCTCTATTATTCTGTGTTATGCCCAGCATGGTTCAAATCACACGGAAGATACTTAATATATGGAGATCAAATATATGCTGAAATGAACACTTGTTCTGTTTCTTTGGCATCTGACATAAAGTCAGCATTTTATATTGCATCAATGGTTTTGTTGAAAAATAAAACTGACATTTATCAATCACCTATCATGGAAGGATCCCTTTAGGTTTTGTTGAAAAATAAAACTGACATTTATCAATCACCTATCATGGAAGGATCCCTTTAGATGTATTAATTTCTTTAAACTTCACATCAATTCTATGATAATGTAGGTATTACTGTTTACAATTCAGATGTGATATTACCGAATTCAGGGAGAGCCAGCAATTTTGCCTGAAATCTCTTTGCTAGTAAGTAATGAGACAAGGATTTGGGATTCTGGGTGTCTTACTGTTTGCATGACTTCATAATACCCCAAACTAGATTGCTAGCTCCATGGGACTTCCACTGTGTAAGTTAAACTGGGAAAATGTGCTTTTATGCAAGAGTTACTCAAAGAGTTGATATGAAAAATACCTTCTTAAAATAAATAAATATATTTATTAAAATAAAATTTTAAGAAGCTTTTTACTATGGAAAATTTCAGACATCACAAAAGTATCACAAATAGTCCCATAACCCTTCATGTACAAGGGTTTTCGCTACCTCGAGCTGTCAGCTTTTTCTCTCTACTTCCCCTCACTTTCTTCTTCCCTTCACTGGACTATTCTGAAACAAATCCCAGATATTGTATCAGTTGACTAAGATTATGAAAATCATTAGCATAATGATATTCCTTCCCTAGAACATAAACAGACTCAGACAATTTGGGTCAAGCCAAATAGAAAAGTTGATTCCGTCCAGGTGCCAGGGCCCATACATCTGCTGTATTTCCCCAAGAATCAGGCAAACAGTTCCCATTATCCTCCCTTCCCATTAGTTCTTTAGAGGATGACATGTGTCCTAAATTAGTGGAAAACAAAAGATCCATTAATGTGTACTCTATATGGCAGAGAGATTCACAGTTTGGGAATAAACATGTGACTCTTCATGTTCTCTATGAAAACTCCAAAGAGTGCACAATGATCAGCACAAATGAGTTAAACTTTCAAGTGCTGTTACTTTTAATTTTTTTTTTTTCCATTGCGGATTTTATATGCCATATCACGTAAGGGAGCTCTTTCCATTCTTTTCAATGGTCCCTCTGTCCATTTCTCAGAGACTGCTTCCTGGTAGGAATGGCAGGAAGGATACCATCCACAGCATTTTCCCATTACACACTCAAGAGTTTGCGACTGGTTTGTAGGAAGAACTCACATTTAAAGGCTGACAGAAAAACTCACAGCTACCCCAGCGTTTTGGGGGAAAAAAAAAGTTTTGGGAGGAAGCCTCAGTAAAAGTCCTCTTTTGTCTGCAGAAAACAACAGTTCAATATTTCTACTCCTCATCACAGTTTGGGTTATAATCAAGACTAGAGATTGTGGCAATAGGGTTTTATGAAGAGATCTGAGGGTGTGTGTGTGTGTGTTTGCATGTGTGCATACAGTGCACCAGACCAAGGGGAGAGTGGACTGTGAAGGTGACAAGAAGGGGGGGGGGTGGCATGTCCACCAGGATGAGAAACATTTTGGTATCTGTAGCTTTATACACTTTGGAATCTCAGGTCTAAAAATAACCCCCATTTGGAACCCATGTTGTTTATCTGTATCCTGGGTTTTCCCATTCTTAAAAATACCCTGACATGCATATAAAGACTGCATTCCAAAGGTTAATGCTCCTTAATCCTGAAGGGAGTGGTGAGTGAATTCCTTATATATCAATCTAAGAATAGGTCTTGGTGCTATTCTAGTGTATGTCATAATATGAGTGGTTTCTTCTTTTTTTAAAGGAAGCAAATAGTAATGGATGGAGAAGGAGAGGTTTAAAAGGAAGAGATGAATTTCTTCGGGCAAAATAAAAACCATCTCAGAAGACCTTAAAAGAATCATTGCATAAAAATGATTTTATTGGGGAAAAAGAAATTGTATGACAACCCCCCCCCCCCAACCCCACTGTGGCGGTTTCCAGTTGATGCCTACCCAGAAATTCTGGAAATCAGAGGAAACTGAGTATTTGTTTGTTTGTTTGTTTGTTTAAATGAAGTCTTCTTTCCACTCTGATTTTCTTTGACCCGAGAGAGTTTCTGACCATTTCCTCGGCAGGCAGGCAGGCAGGGGCAACAGCCCTCACCATGTCCTGCCTGCCTTTTCTACAGGGTCCTCTTCGTCTTTCTGCTTCTGACAGAATGTCTGGCAACCAGACTTTCTGAATCAGCGTTGTTTCTGCCCCGCTTGCTCCCGAGGTGCTAGCGTCCAGGCAAAGAGTGAAATAGAAAGCATGGAAGCTGACTTAGCCAGGCTGGGGAAAGTTCCAGATAGATCCTGGTTTCTTCTCCCCTCCGATGGCCCTTCACTGTGCCCCAGCACCTCCATCACCTCTTACCGACTCCCAACCATATTTCCTCACCGTAGCTGGTTTGGGGTGAGTTACAAACAAGCACAATTTTAAGACACAAGTTGGAAAGGTCAACTGGGTTTTTGCTTTTTTTTTTTTTTCTTCTTTTAAAGGACGGATCCTGCGGGCCTCCTGGCGCCTCCTCGCTTCCTGCTAGAATGATTACAAATTGAATCCAGGAGACAATGAGGCTGTGGAAGACTTGATGGAATCGTCACAGGCCTTCTCTAGTCTCAGGTGTCCCTTTGCCCTTCCCGGGTCCCTTCCCCCTCCCCCCGGGGTCACCAGCACGTGACCATTTCTGGCACTGAGCTGGCTTGTCCATGGGGCATTTCAGGAAAATTAGCGGCTGAGGATGAGTGAGACCTTTGCTCCTATGTAGCCCTAATGGAAAGACAGCACTCTGGAAAGGCATTATAGAATGGACGGTAATGGTGCTGCTTAGGGTGGTGGTTATTTTGAAATGTGTCCTGGAGTAATCATATATGTCAGCACTCAGTTTAGGTTTCACATTCTCAGGCAGAATCGTGTAGAGTCAGGAGGGAGCTCTGTGCCCCGAAAAGCTCTCCTGATGTCATGCCTACAGTCCTATCTGGTCCTCTAGGTTATTTAAATGTCTCCTGAGATAACTGGCTGCATGTAGCCAACCTATCTTTTTATTTGAGGTTTTTCTTATGGTTTTAAAGACATGCCCCCCCCGCCCCCCGCCAATAAAAGAAAATCACCAATTCAGGAAAAAGGCAGGAACATTTTAAACATTTTTGAAAAATCAGCTTAAGGGTAAAAAGGAAATCATGTGACTTCAGTTATGTATTATCCTACATCCAGTCCCAGGCCTGTATCTCTTAGATTGCCCCCAAGTCTCCTTGCCTCCCCGATCTTAACCTGTTCACAGCTTTGTGTTGCTGGCTCTTATTCTGGATCTGTAGCGCTAACCTCTCTCCCTGCTGGGCACTGGTCACCCATCTCTAAGGGTCAGTTGGATCTTTCAGTTAGATGAGTGGTCACCTTAACCCTCTGGTTCCCAGTAAAGGGGATTTGGCGTTCCAAGGGCTGTTTGACAATGTGCGGGGAATTTTGGTTGTTGCACTTGGTGGGAGGGTGCTACTGGTTCATGGGACAGAGGACAGGGCTATGCCATACACCCTACAATGCATGGCAAGGGTCCTCACACAATGTCAGCAGTGCCTAGACGGAGAAAGCCTGCCTTACCCTGGGATCCATATACAGTTTTCCTCCGAAATTCCACTCCTTCCATGAAACCCTCTCCGAACGACCCTGTTTTCCCCTTTCTTTGAACTCCACTACATGTTTGGCATGAAGCCATGTACTGCCCTGCATTGTTCTTTAGAATTTGTGTGTGGATACTCCATCTTCCTAATTGGATGTGAGGTCTCCTGACAGCAGGAGCTCATCTCCTCTTCCTTTCGTGCCTTTAACTGTCCCAAACCCGGTTCTCTGCACTTAGCATTTCCTCAATACATTCCAGATAAATGAGCATATCTTCAGTGGATGATTGAATCCTGAAGTCTGAAGTTGATGCATTGGGATAATGGCAAGGATTATCCAAGAAACTTAGAGAGGGGTAAAACAAAACAAAACAAAACAAAAAGATGCTCATAGAGATTTAGAGAAATTAAATAAGCACATAAGGGAAGTGGACAGCATACTTTCTGATGCCCACAGAAATAGTCATTTGATAATTGGTTAGTAATAATCTTAACACTTAAATAAAGACGTGCGCAGAGAAGAAAAAGAGTAAGTGTGTTAATGATTTATGCTAAGTCTTAGCTGGAGGATTCAAATGACTGAATTTGGGAGACATAGATATCTGTAGAGTGTTTCCTATGAGATGATGGGCGTTTCATTAAACCTTATCTTAGCTTAGATGACATGATCCTCAAGACATTTCCCACCCATTTGTTTCAGCTCCACGCCAACCAAGCAACATTCAGATTAATAACCCAACCTCCTAGCTGTTTAGTACATGGAAAGGGAGGTCTTAGATGGGAGGGGCAAGCACTCGGGACCCTGGACATAGATATCAACCATAATAAATTAGTAAATTGACCTTTGGTTTACACATTAATCTCCTGTGAACTGAGGGTGTGGGTCTCTCCCCAAGATTCTGACTATGTCTGGAATTATTGATAAGGTCCAGTTGCTGACTGAAAAGGCGGGGGGCCAGACTCTGGTCTGTGACTCATTCACCAAAGCAGTGCCATGTTGGAAACGGCTTGACCAATAGCTAGCTGGCTTTTCCCCTGTGACATCCCTATTTTGCCTTAAGACTTTCTTTCCAGCTCCAACGTATCTTAACATTGTAAGATTTCAAGTCCCCTTCCCGATTCTGGAATTACAACTTTTTTTATTTTTTTTTAACCCCAAAGCCCCTTGAAAATACCATTTATACTTTATTTAGAAATATTCTGATTGGAAAAAAAATAAAACAAAAAAACCCACACACGGCTTCTTTTTAATAAAGAAAACTAAGTGGGAAGGTCAAATTGCTCTTAGAACTTTTTATAGGCCTGGCAGCACTGGAAACATTTCATCATTAAAGAACGTGTGACAAGTCACTGGGACCATTTACTGAGGGTTTCTCAGGGACAGACCAAGAATAGCAAAAGGGATCTTTTCTAAAAGACTCCATGATTTGACTCGGTTTTCCTGAGAACAGCTAGGACTAATTAGAAATAACTTGCAGCTTGTATTCGTTACATTTGAGTATTTGTTAACAAGCTCTTGTGTGTAAGACAAAGATGGATTTTAACTTGATTTGTCCATCCAGTCCTCTTTTTATGCCTGCCTCCATCTTTTCACTGAAATGCAAGGGTTTCTTGTTTAATGTCATTAATTAACAGAGGAAGTTGGGATGAAAATATCTTGAATGCTCCACCTAATTATAATCCCAGTCATGAATGCTGGAGAAAATGTGGCGTCTTAATAAAAAGAAAACAGTCTAGAACAATATTATGCAGTTTATAAATTCCATTGAACCACTGTACAAATAAACAATGCTACTGAATCACACAACAAATCATCTTACAATTAGGCCACACAAGACCAGCTGCTCTACAAAGGAGCCCGTGAGCCAAGGAGGAAAACTTTGAAGATAAATATTGCCATATGTGAAGAGAAAAAAAAAAATCCCAACAAACCTTAATTGCATGGAGCATCATTTTCCAATGCTATTTGCCGTGGGAATAAAGGATTTCATGTTGTGACCCATGACTGTTGTAAGCATCTTCTTCGGTACAGGGTGTAGAATTTCAGATCAGACCGGTAGCAGCATGAGCGTGGATACATGTGAAATGTGCCTTCTTGCTCCATCCCTATGGATTTCCTTCCCTTACCTTGCTGGCATCTCTTACCACTCCACATACAAAATCAATTCTCCACGAATCTACGTGGGGTGTCTACTTTCTACCTCAGCTGAAGAAAAATGTTAAACATAGGCTAGCCTCTGAGTTGGTGGATATCCCCAGGGCACAGAATCATTTTAGCGTTTGTTAGAGTTCAGCAAGAAGGCTCCCTAAATTTGATGATCCATTCCCACGCCAAGCATTAATGCTCCTTGGCTTAACTGCAATTCTTATGATTATCCTTGCATTTGACAGTAACTACAGTTCTTGGATTATCCTTGTCACCACTTACCAACCCCCTTTTTCTAAAGCCTTGACAGTGACTGCATTCTCAACGTCATTTCTCATTTATGTCCAATAGTAACCAGGGCGAGACAATCCTCCCAGGAAAAACCAGACAAATTCCCAGGGTGCCAACACTCGCAGTCCTCAGCCACCGTGGTGAAGTCCAGGGAGTAAAAGTCACCCAAAGACTAGAAGGAAAATTCTCGTTCAAATTTCTAGGGGTGATTCGTTCCAGTTGCTTTTAATTGTAATCATTGGAAATGCAATACTTGGAAGGCTCTTTGGAAAAAAATCACTCTCTTATTATTATTTGTAAGATATTGATAAACTAATAGTTCTCTCTTCATAGATGCACCATCTTTCTGCTTATGTGAAGTCTTCCTTTGGTCTGTGATGAGGAAAGTAGTAATATGGACATCAAAGCCACACTTTTACCGTATCGTATTTGCACTCTGTTTCCCAAGAGAAGATATTTTTCCCCCTCCTGCTTCACAGAGGAAGTGCTTCTCTTTCCTTTTACCTTCTCCTTCCTTGTGGAGCCCAGAATCAAGTTTGCTTGAATCAGATTAGAACGTCCCAAAGGGACACTCAAACTTATAAGTTGGTTATCATTATAAGATTTGTCAAAATGGGATGCAAAATGTTTCAAGTTTGACAGTGGAATAATCTTAACTTTTTTTTTTTTTAAGATTTTATTTATTTATTTGACAGACAGAGATCACAAGTAGGCAGAGAGGCAGGCAGAGAGAGAGAGAGCGGGAAGCAGGCTCCCTACTGAGCAGAGAGCCCAATGCGGGGCTCTATCCCAGGACCCTGAGATCATGACCTGAGCCGAAGGCAGTGGCTTAACCCACTGAGCACCCAGGCGCCCCAAAGTTAACATTTTTGAACAATTATTGTAGTTTATATAATGTTTTATTTTAGAAAATCTGAGAGGGAAATTAAAGAGTTCAGAGGAGACTGAATACTTTGTTCTTGGCTCTGGGAGTGCATCATTAACAGCAACAACTAAAAATTGGAAGCCCCCATTTACTTAAAAAGATATTTGGAACTTAAATTATATAGGGGCACCTGGGTGACTCAGTTGGTTGAGCATCTGACTCTTAATTTAGGCTCAGGTCATGATCTCAGGCTCATAAGATTAAGCTCCACATCGATTCCACACTCAGCAAGGATTCTGCTTGAGTCTTTTCCTCTGGCCCCCCTCCCTCACCCCTGTTTTCTTTCTCTGAACTAAATATTTTTTTATTAGCATATAATGCATTATTTGCTTCAGGGGTACAGGTCTGTGAATCATCAGTCTTACACAATTCACAGCATTCACCATAGCACATACCCTCCCCAATGTCCATCACCCAGCCACCCTCACGCTCCTCTCCACCCCCCACCAACCCTCAGTTTGTTTCCAGAGACTAAGAGTCTCTTATGCTTTGTCTCCCTCCCTGACCCCATCTTGTTTAAATAAATAAATCTTAAGAGATAACATAACAAAAAGAACTTAAATTATATATAATTTGGGAGATCTTTTCTCCTATATACTTACTGCTTACAGGTCATTATCTTCGAGAGTGTAAATCAAGCATCTTCCATTATCCTTTCCCCAGGGGTTGCTTGGGTTTGGCTCTTCCATTAAACCTGCTTTGTATTTGAAATCAGCAGTGTTAACACAAATAATGTCTGCAGTGTTGTTGAAAAGAAGAGTGCTTGCCTGATGTCTCCTTCTACACCCAATATCATGGCTCCTGTTTGTTATGAATTCCAACCGTAAGATGACACAATAGTTAAGGTCAAGGAGACACGCATCGACTTGGGTCATCAAGTTGTATGTGTGGAGAAGTACTCCATTATTGAATGGGAGTGTTACAAATGAGATCAGCTTAGAGCAGTTTCTGAAGGCAAAAGGAAGTTCTGTATGCAAAAGCAGAGATGCTCATGGGACATTCTCTTGCTACAATGCTCCTTCCAACTTGGCATAGGCCTATGGCCTCATGGAGGTTCTCTATTATCAGTTGATGGAAGAAACAATCATCTTCTCCTGATTTAAGGGTAGTTCTGGATGGCATGCTAGCACTATTCCAAAGAAAATTGTTGTAGTTCTATAGCTTCACTCTGGGTGCCCTAAAGACACCGCAGGTAAGGAAAAGTATGTCAGTGTGCAAAACTTTGAGCAGTGTAATTAAAAGTCATTCATTTTGCTTAGAAAGAGAGGGTAAGAGATGTAGTAGATGTACAATGACTCATGGCTGTGGCTATGGTTTCCCAGATGGTCAGAGACTTAGAAGGAGCTCAATTGGAAAATTAGTGACAAAAAGGTCTGGGGAAGAAATGTGGATGGATCTCTGAATGTGTGTCCAAAACCAAATGAAGCAGAGGAAGATCTTAATGATCAATATACAAGATGATCTGTCTTATTGCCAGAAGTTAATATTCTTATGTCTTATGTCAATAATGTCTTATTGACAGAAGTCAATATCTCTCCCTAGGTGTCCCTTGACTTGCTCAATGGGTTCTTCAAACAATATGGACAGAGAAGTGGGAGTGGAGGTTGTACATGTGCACAAAAACAAAGTCTTATACTCACTAAGGTTGGTTTGGCTTCAGCCGCTGCTGAAGATCTGTCCTTCCAGCAGCAGAGAACAGGACTGAGCCCCTAAGATGGCACCATTGCCTGGAAGGTTTAGGCATAAATCTGGTGGAAAGTTGATTGCATTGGGTCATTTCCTTCTTGGAAGAGGAAAGCACTAGAATTTTGTTCTCACTGGAATAGATATTTACTCTAGATGTAGATTTCACTTTACCTTCCTGTAGTTCTTCTGCTAACACTACCATCAATGGACTTCTAGAATGCCATGATCACCACACAATATTGTTTTTAACAAAGGACTTCATTCTACAGGAAATTAAATCCTGCAGTTCAGTGCTCTTCCTGGGTTCCCCCACTGCTCTGAAGGATTAGGCCGGATAGAATGGTAGCATGGAGGGGTCCCTGGGTGGCTTGGTTGGTTAAGCTCAGGTCATGATCTCAGGGTCCTGGGATTGAGTCCTACATATGGCTCCCTGCTCAGTGAGGAGAATGCCTCTAACTCTCCCACTCCCCTGATTGTGCTCTCTCTCTCTGTCAAATAAATAAATAAAATCTTAAAAAAAAAATTAATGGTAGCATGGCTTCATGAAGACTTGTTACAGTGCCAACTGGATGTAAATAGAATAGATGACTAAAGTCATAGCCTCCAAGAGGCTTTATCTGCTCTAAACTAGTGAGCAGATGATGGTCTTCTTTCTCTCATAGATAGGATTTATTAATCTCATAGATAGAGGTAGACATGTTGAATGGTTTCTCTTATCTCACTCCTAGTGATAAATTAGTGGAATTTTTTCTTCATGCCCATGATCTGTTGGTCTAGAGGTCTTAGTCCCCAAAAAGAGCAGAAAGAACAATGGTTACATGAAAACCAAAGCTGAGAACCTGGAGAGGTTGGTGTGCAATATTGTGACAGAGGACACAGCTCAGGGTTATAACTTAGGGGTAGAGCATTTGACTGCAGAGGGCACAGCTCACTGGCAGGTTACCTGAATCATTAGAGTTGGAGACTTGGAGGAAGTGAGAGGCTCACATGGTTTCCAGTTGACCCTCGTAGATTCCAGCTTATCCTCATGGATTTCATTTGTCCTTGCTTTCCTCTATTTTGTGTCCATCTTTCCTTTCCTGAAACCCTGACTTCTGACTTCAGGCCCAGCGGTACATAAACTGTTGAGCTTATGATTGTGTAAAGTCAAATATATATCTCTTTTTGGTGATCTTGCTTCTTGGATTGAACTGTAACAAACCGATTAAGTTGGAATCCAATATGTGCCTCTAACTCTAAACGTGATCTTAGACAAAGCTCTTTGTGCAGGTCTTCTCATCTATAAAATGGGGATAATGTAAGTTATCTTTTGGGTTGTTAGGAACGTTTATTAACTAAGAGCTAAACACTCTGCAAGACACAGGAAGCTCTCAGTAAATGGTCACTACTACCCACAAAACTTGACTTTAATTCCAGATGAGTCTACACAGTATTAGGGAGTTTAGAGGCTGGGAAAGATTTTGAGATGTCATCTGGACCAGTAGTTTGCCTTAAAAAGATCAAACTTCCCAGTCTTTTTAGGGTAGAAATCTTACCCTTGTTAGTGTAAATAACACTATACCCAGTGTTATTTATAAGCTATATTCTGGAGAGAATTCCTTCAGTGTTTATTATTACTGAGAGAAGGATTTTAAAACTAAATATTAGATTTTACAATCCAATTGAATGCTAGTCTTCAAAATAGTCTTTCTGGGTCTATTTTTTCTTTTTCTTCTGTAAATGAAGGAAGTTGGAAAAATTTATCTTCAAAGTCTCTTCTAATTCTAGAATGTTATAAAGCTAAGTCAACTGGGAGGCTATTCATTTATCCTGGAAGATTTCTTTTCTTTTGGAGAACAGGAGTAGGTATTTCTGCTTGGACATTTTCTTCACAATTGGTTTTTTGAGATCAATCCAGATAGAAAGTCTCATCACATTTAGCTAACCCTTGTTTGTGACTCAAACTAAGCTTGTGTTCAATGAAACTTGGCATCTAAGGATTTGGGGATCTTACCAAAAGTCAAATCATTGTCTAAGGAAGATGTATTGTCATTCAAGATAGACCATTCAAAAATAGGATTACAAGAATCTTTGGGGTAGTACCAACACCATCTTGCAATATTATTAACATTTGACTATTTACCTGGGCAAGCCAGAGGAAGCAGAGACTTCCCCTATCGGCCCCCTGTTGGAGTGTGTGAAAAATTAGGAAGTTCAGGGTTAAGTCTTGGTGCCAGTATTTACTAGCTTTTCCCTCAGCAAGGCACTCTATTTTTGGAAGTCTTAGGAGCCTCATCTATAATCCAGGAATGATATAGCTATCTAGACTTCTCATAGAAATACTGGGAAGCACAAGTAAGATGGTAGGTATGAGACTCACTTGAAAGCACATAAGACTATAAGGCAGAGGATGGCAAACTCTGGCTCCTCAATCAAGTTCAGTCTGTTACCTATTTTTACAGCCAGTGAGCCAGGAATGCTACAGATGAATGTGTGTCCCACTTGGATGATAGGGAACCAGCTCAGAACCCCAACTACGAAAAATGTTACCACCCCTCCCAATAACTTCTTTCTTCTTAGTAAATCTATATTACAAAAAAACTATACTCAATTGTATTATTACATTTTGAACTATATTAATAAAAATTTTGTGGAATATTTGTCTTTGTTATATAAATATATTTGTCTTTTTGTTATATAAATACTTTTTAGTTAAATAACTACAGTATCTTCTATTTTGCCTCCACAAAACCTAAAATATTTACTGTCTGAGTTGCCAGGAAAAGTTTGTCGATCCTTGCTTCAGACTATCGTGCAAAGGACTTTGTATTATTAACAATACACAGAGCTATTGCTCATAAGCAAAGGTTGCCATAAACTATTCGTTTGCTTTTCTTCCTGGTTAGATTACATTTCTTTGTTTATACTTGAATGGGCATAACACAACACTTTCTAACAGGTAGCAAATAGAGAGAGAGAAATCTCTTATCTAGCTGAATTCTAATCTTAATTTAAAAATATGAATTGCAAAACTGTGAAGTTCTAAATAGGTGAAAATGCAGAGGGAAAAAAAATGATTAAATCATACAAAAGAATCTGAAGAACCAAACCAAGAGTGGGGTTGTTGGCTTGTCTTATGTCCCCCCCACCCAACCAAAGCCCTTGGAGGGCTTCTGTGATTGGTGGACTGTTGGGGGGCGTGGCTCAGAAGAAGAGATGGGTGTTGAGAAAATGCACCAGGGGGCTTCGCGCAGGCAGGTATGAAGCCTGCCTCAGATGGAAAGCCTGGCAGTTCCAGTTATGACAGTAATAACATCTTTATGGGTAGGAAAATCTTAAAAACGAAGCAAAGTTAGTTCTGTGTGAGAATGATTTCAGATGTGGATGTCTTTATTAGAAATACAAAATACTAAAGGAATCCTCAAGGGGCTGGGCTTTCCTTGTGTGTTTTCAGGACATGCTTCGGTATCTTCATTCCAGAAACAAACTAAATAAATAAAAGAATAGGGTGAGGAGGGAAGGGCTAGGGATTTTCAGACACATACCCCCCGCTCTCACTGTCGTTTCAAATGCTTGTCTCCTATAAAGCCAGGAGGGCCTCTGTTAGAGATCAGTTAGGCCACTTAGATTTTCTAGATGGTAGAAGCCAGGATTGCAAAGGTGGTGTTTCTCTCCTGTGAGGGGAAGTCAGGGGTAGATGAAAGAGAGAATAACCTTTACCTCATAATTTTCCTTCCCCTCCTCTCTGTGAAAGCCACATTCGTCTCACAGTGAAGGTACTTGGAGAAACTTGCTAAAATTTTCCCTCATGCTTGAAATTTACTTACCCTGGGTAACAGGAAATGTGGAGTCTTGTGATGTAGATTGTTATACCAGATGGTAATCTTAGCCCATTATGTAGATCGGCCATGTGCGTGAGTCATCCATTGGGGGCTGACCTCAGCCACTGAGAAATTGGGTTCCACACCACTGTTGTTAATAAATAATAATAATAATGATGATGATAAACAACAGTACTGATTATGTATTATTTGGATGCATGTGTATGAGGCTATTAGTCTCACATGACATGAAATTTGGAACTGTTTTCTTCTTCTAAATAATACATCGTTTCCGCCTGACCATATTGCTAGATGGCTGTTTCTTGACTGGCAGGGGCAAACACAAAATTGAACTCCATTAAATTAGGTAATTCAGACATCTGCCCCTTGCGCTGTACAGCTCGTTGACCACTCTGATTGCATTGTCCTTCCTTACCAGCCAGTTTCTACTCTTTCTCGGACGACCCTCTTCCAGGCTTTGCGATTGGAGTCCCCCGTTTAAGGCTGAAGATGACCTTGGGTGGAGGGACCTACACTCTTCACTCTTTCACCTTTCCTCCGTTTTAACTTTAACTGGAGACTTCAGCCGTGGAAAACATTCTCATATTTATTATAGTTTGGAGGATTTGGTGGTTGCAAATAAGCCAGGCAGGAAAGGGCTGCGTAGAGATAACCACGTCAGGGGCCGGAAGTGTGGGTTCTTTGCTTCCCACCGTCTGTCCACTCAGCCCCTAATTACTTCTCTCCTGCCTCCCTCCCCTCCTGCCTCCTTTTCTGGCACTTGTCCTTTATGAGGGCCTAGAACTGTGATTTGACCATAAAGGCCAACATCCTTTTGGCTTTGGAGCTGTCTGTTGGCGGGCGTTCTCTAATGTGGCCCTTGGCTGTTCCTCTCCTCCTGAAGCTGCCCCCCCCCCCCCCCCTGCGGCCTCTCCTTGACATCTGATGCCACTCTCAGGCATATCCGACTCCCCCTCACATTTCACAGCACCTGGATAAATGTGTCTCTTCTTTCTTTTCTTCCTCTTCCTTTCCAGCTGTTGTTTACTTCTAAATTTGGTCAGATATTGGGCCTCCGGGAAGTGCAAAGCTGAGATTCACGCTCTCTGACATTTCCTTCACCCAGCCGTGTTGTTCTTGGGCTCCTTTCGCTCTGCCACGTTCTTGCTCAAACTTTCTTCTGGCAGGAGGTGATCGGGAAGGCCCTCCTTCCTTCTTCCTGCCTCTTTTTCTCAGGAGGCCTTCAGAACCGGATCTGGAACCAGTGCTGTCTACACAGGCAACCCCTGCATTTCTGATTGTTTCCTGCTTGTCTCTTTGAGAGAGATGCCATCATCTCTTTTTTGCTTGGTTTCCTTTACTTCAAGATAACATTTCTGACCCAACATTGTAAGGATAAGAACTCTAAGGTCTAATGGTAATGAGTTTATATGCATTTTTTTTTTTCCTCCTTGGCCTCTGATGGTGACCACGGTCCTTCATTTTTTGACTAAATTTGGATCAGAACACAGAGATAGCAAGTCCATAAAGGGTTTTAATCTGCACGGAGCTCGATTGGAACACTCTAATGACTAAGGTACAAAAGAAGCAAGTTTCCGTGGGAAATAGGAGGCACTGGTTTGCCTCTTTCTGGGGGCAGTTAGAGAGTGAACTGTTACTGAAATTGTGCAGCCCTAATTTTAGGTAATTTGGTTTGTTTGGTTTTTTTTTTTTTTTTTTTTGGTGTGCTTGTTTTGGTTATCTTACCGTGTGAGGCACAGAACTCTGAGGTCCCCAGGATTCTTTGGAGTGGGGTCCTTTATCATCCAGAACTCTCTAGGCACAGCCTCTCTCATCTCTCACAAGGGTGCAAATTGCGTCTTGGCAATTCAGCTGCCCTCTCTCCTACTCTCAGAGGAAGCAACTCTTCACAGTCTATGAAGGTCTCAGCAGGGACTCCTCTGAGACCCGCTGGGCTCCCAGCTAGGAAGGACTGTTCTCCCCTCAGCCAGTACAGGAAGCAGGCTTCAGATCAATGGAATGGGATCAATGTAGGATGAAGCTCCAACCCCAGGGACTATAACAACTGACAAGTAGCAGAAACTCTCCTTGCCTGAGATTCCTCATGGATGACATCGGGATATTACAGCACCCATCTCATAAAGAGACAGCGAGGATAAAATGAGAGAATCCTGTGAAGTACCTGGCACCAGTAGATGGCCGCTATTTTTATCTATGACCCAGTGGGTAGAACATTTCTGTGCTCTTCCCTGCCTGAAATGGAGATGCCTTTACATCATCCTTCATGGCTATTCTTAATTACTCTTGTCATTTGACTTCTAAGTGCCTGTCACAAGCTTCCTAACAGGCCAAATGCCTGTAAAACAATATGAATGCCAATTATATAAAAAGTCCCTGCTGGACTCTGGGATCCTGAAATTTGGTCAGAATTTTTAGTTCATCATGGATCAAGGCCACTGAAAAGCAGAGCATTTTGAGTCAAGGATGAGCATTAATGCTAACTACTATCCCCTCATGCCATAAAAGGCTAAGCCTTACAATCGTACAAGATACCTTGGTAGTAACATCCAGGTGGAACGTAAGAGGTCAAGACCAGAGTTAGGAGATGTAGGTTTCAGAGTTGGTGTCTTCAGATCTAATGTCTTCTGATCCATGATGGTGAGCTCCATGGTTAGATGATAAACTCCATGAAGAGCTTATTGGCAGGCAGGTAGGTGGGGGTTAGAATTGACAGTGATCTGAGATAGCATCAGTTCCTATATTGCTTTCTGGGCTTATCTGAATATTCCACTCCTCTCTGAGAAGTAAATCGTCTCCCCAAATAATGAGCATTACTGTAATCCATCCATGCAACAAGCATCTGTCTATGCTTCACAAATCTCTTGTCCAAAGCTCACACTTCATACAAGGGACTAGCATGCTGATTTCAAAGGGATGTAATTATCCAGTTAAGGAGATAAAAGTTTAACCTTGAAATAGGTAGATGACTATTATAAACCAATTTATGAACATAGACTGTACTTGTTCCCCTCAGTTTTCCTAACACACAGCGTTAAATACTGAAGGTTGAGCTCTTTTGCAATTTTCTGAAGCTTTTTCCCCCATCACTAACCAAACTACTAGACATCATCTCTGTAAGATACTGTAGGAAATAAGAATTGGAAAATTATTGAATTAAAAGTGCCTATTATAAAGGATGATAAATGTTAGTTCAAGATTCTGTGACTACAGATATCAACAGGATGGCTGATCAACATGATGGCTCTAATAGAAAATGCCAAGAATCCAAGGACACTTGTGTGATGAGTCATTGCCATTCAGTTTCTTCCACAAATGGTCTTAACCTAAGCAGGACTCTTAAATCAACAAATGCTAGAAAGGCATTTTTCAAATTAGCAATGAAGTGTTAATTATTTTTCAGTTTCTATTGGCAGTTTTTTAATCCATAGCATGAAATGTGGAGTCCCAAGGATATAGAGGGGGCTCAGTCCTCACCCAATGTGTAAACTCATTTCACATTGTGTGGATATGATTTATATTCAAGTTTTTCCTACCAAGTCTTCAAAAATTCAGTGTATTTGACAAAGCACTTCCTAACTTGGACAAGGCACACTTTCAATGTTCAGTGACCCATGCAATTAGTGACTACCATATTGGATAGATCTATACAGTCACAAAGAAAAAAATCACTTCAGTACCCTCCAAGCCTCTTCTAGAAGGCCAATAAATTTTCCAACAATGTATGTATCAGAAATTTCTTCTTTATTTTGCATTGAGATATGCATGCTTTTAATTTCTACCCTTCATCTGCTATACCATCTCAATCATACTTTTAATACTAGTGAGATGTGACATTGGCTTTCAGAAGTAGCAGCATATTAAGCAGTATACATGGAAAAAAGTTCTATCAACTAATCAGGTGTTCCTTTCTGGTTTATGCTGTCCATTTAAAGTATCATCATTTCAGTAGCACCCTCCCTGAATTCAGTGAGAAATGAGTTAATTTTGGGCATTTATAGCTTGCTGTGAGAATCTTCTTTCCAAGTTAGGTGCCCTCCATGGCCACCTTACTTAGATTATAGTCACTTTAAGTTATAAAGTCACCAACCAGCTGGTCAGTTGGGTTCACATTTCTTCATTTTCCCCACCAGGACATCATGACTCACCTTGTCAAGTGTCCTTCCAAGACAGTCAAAGTTCTCAGCTGTCAGAACAGGAAATAAGTTAATATTTCTTGCTTAGTTCAGTGAACCCAGAGTGAGCTTGGTCCAGAACCACTCTTTTCTCTCCCCAGGCTTCTGTCACCTCTCATGTTCCTCGCAGTTCTTCAAAATAATTGACAGTGGCTCATGGTTCTCATTTTTTGGTTTCCTCATCCCAGGGATCTTAGATAAGATAAGCACTTTGTCTTTCTTCATTTTCAGTGTTCACTCTTTCCTAAATTTTTAAATGTTCCTAATTTTCTAAATTTTAAATGTAAGCTAAACATAGCTTATATGACTATTAATTTTTAGGGTTAACTTACTGAAATAAGCTAGAAAGAATTTTCCTATCAGGGCAATTTCTGAAGTCAGAAAGGTCTTTTAATTAGGGTGATGAGAAGATATTTACTTCTTGGATCAGAGAAGAGGGAGAAAAGTTTTGTTCTTTTTTTTTTTTTTTTTTTTTTTTGCATGATTTCCAAGGGTCTACTGATATCACTTTATTTTTCCTTTATCTTTTCCCCCTACTGATTCACTTTTTTTGGCAGTACTGCTTGTTCTACTATTCTCTTCGTGTTATTCCAACTCGCTGTGTCTCTTTAAATTAAAGGGGTAGGCATTATTTTCTTTTCCAGTAATATAAATGATAGATCTAAAGATTTTGTTTTGTTTCAGAAGCACAGAAAAGCAACCAATCACAAGGCCGGTGGAAGATAAATATTTCTCCAGCTCCTTATAAAGTCATGTTCTATGTACAGCTATGTATGTAGCTTATTGACTATTCTGTGAATTACTGTATGTTAGTGACTATATCTTATTAGTCTCTGAATTATTGGCACCTTATGTTTAAAAGTCTTTCTATGAATACCATGCCATGCATGAATAAATTAATGTATGAGTCACTTATATGGTGCTTAAATATAACTTCTACCTGAGTGTTTCCTGTTCGGAAATGCTACTCTACATTTAATCTATTACTATGTTGGATAGCTTTAACGATAAAAAGCTTCTTTTGTGTTAAAACTGACCCTCAGAACTACCATTTCCCCATAGAAAGCATCTTTCCCATGTATTTATTCTACATATTACACGGGAGGTTTCAGGCCTGATGAAGATAGCAATTTTGTTTTCGACAGGAAGTACCGTGCTTATTCCTCTGCTTGTTCAACCATCTTCATTCCAGTGGCATTCCAGTGGCAAGCTTCTGGCATGCCACCACACAGGTCATTTAGGGAGAAATCCAAATTCCATTTAGACACATTTTGAACTCCTCTAAATATTGTACTTTCTCAGGCTTCCAGGGAGCCAGTGTTTATCACTGGATGAGTACAGTTACAGAGAGATCAAGGACTTAGTTTATTCTGGGTCACATCCATTATAATGGCCTAGTTTAGACCAAAGAGTCCTCTTGTTCCCAACCACTTTCCTTCATCTTAGCCTGAAATTGTCGGCAATGTTGCCCTCCTTTCCGGGATGAACCTGACCTGAAGCCCAGGCTGAGACTGCTCTTTCTTTATTTCAGATCGGCAGTGCTTACTTAACTCTCACAGCTCTTCCTCTCTCCTAGACGCACTGCCAGACAATACAGTATGAAGAACTCAGGATCTGACACTCGTCTTTGGCTCAGGACTGGTTTGTGAATCACATGTTAGATCAGAACTTTAAATCTCATGTCCAACACAAAGAGAGATGACGCCAGTGCTTTGAAACGTCTTTCAACACAAAAGATGTCAATTCAGTGACCACCCTGCCACCACTCCTTGCATGTTCCCCCATCGCTCCCCGGCCCAGCTCCCTTCTTTCTTCTGCATTTTCTTGGAGGTGTTTAGAAGTCATGTCATCTTTGTTTGTGAAATACGATTTTAGGATAAAGGTATGTCACTATTGTGAACCTGCACTAAATACTGCAAGAAACTTGAGACCATGGTTATGTCAGCTTTGATCACACTGATTCCCCTAATTAAAAATTCCACCGAGGAGAGTGCTGTGGAATCATGTAAATGCTGTGAATTACCTAATAATGATAGAAATATTCAAAGCATTAGTGATTAATGAACAGATGTGAAGAGGCAATGCAAACTTATGGGAAACCATTTCTAATGGTGATGTCAGCAAGGAACAATTTGCAGACATAATTACTAAAAAATTATCAGAGACTTCCTTGTCAAGTATTTTGTATGTTTATAAAGCTGTTGGTGACTCATTTTAGAAGTCTGGGAGACTTATTTGATTTGGAATCAGGATTTTATTATAGCTTAGCTGTTATGTAATAGTTTACTCAGACTGATGGGGAGATATTCTTCCATGTCAACATAACTTGTATGTGTGCAGTGAGATTTCCTTGTAGTTATTTCAGCAATTCATATCTGAATGCTTTCCCATATTTTCATGCCTGAGTATATTCTCAGTTTGTAAAGAGGAGCTCTAGAGCCGCCATGGGATTAATTATTCAATAGATTACCACTGGTTTAAGACATTGGAACAAAGTTGCTTTAGATGGTGAAGTTGGTAATGCCATGCGAAGTGACTGTTTCTGGCATGCCATAGACTCACGATATGGGTTTTTTGTCTTACATATGTCATGCTACTTAGCAAAGCCAAAGTCTTCTCTGGCTTTGCTAACTAAGGTCGGTACCATGATTAATCAAGCTTTACACACATGCCCTCAAAATTCCAATGTTTGAGTGCAAAGTCATCTGGGTACATCCAGTTTTTAGGTTGGCTGGGAAACTATTGTTTGATCAACACCTCCAGTTGCTAACTAGAAAGAAGCATTTCATTTGGAGTTTCCAAAACACTAATAGCAACCAGATAGACATTATGTCTGTCCTTTGCCTCAAATTTTAATGATGTTGTTGTCTCCAGAACAACTCCAAAAGAAACATAGCCTGAAAAATGTGGTGCTTTCCAAGAAAGGTTGGGTGTTATCTTTGCTCTAAAGGGGACAGTGTGGAGAAATAATGAAAGAATGAGCAGGGAGGGCTCCTGCATTCTGTTCCCGGCTCTTCAACTGCCTAGCTGCTACTGTACCATTGATAATTTTTATGGTTTCTTTTTCTATAAGTTTCTTTATCTGTTGACTCAGGGAAGCAGAATTTAACCATGTAGCCACATAATTAGTCTGAATATTTGCCTACATGGGCTTATATGTAGACGTGAGATCTTATTTAAACCCTTGTAAATGGATTTATTCTATTACTTGATATCTTATTTAATAGTCCTTTTTGCCGCTGCAATGTGTATTAACATGGAGAGGAGCAAGGAAGGAAGAATAGGATAATGAAAAAGAAGAATTTGAAACAACAGCTGAAAAGAACTGGACTTGCTCCTTTGGGTAAATGAAGGCCAGTAGTATATTCTGGACATGAGCTGCATCATTCCTCAACATGAACAACAGAAATGCCTCTGTTTTGTAGTCATGAATAACAAAGCACATTTTATGATCCAGAAAAGTCACAGAAAGTCACTGTATAAAGGCGCCACTTCCTTTTGGCTAGTTTTTCATTTACAATAAACAAAGCTTCTATTTTAATTCCTGAAGCATACATTGTCACGCAAGATGGTCCCAAGAGGAAGGAATGGAGCTTCCTTTTGGCATCTTCTGGAAGTTCTCTAAAGCAATGATGTAGCTCTTCCATTTCACGGGGAGGGTCCATACATCCAAGGAATACCTTGTGGGATAAGGCTGAGTAAGAACAGGGACCTGCAGATATTTCCTCCTCTGGCCCCGTCTATTTTCAGGTCTGGACTCTGGCTTCTTCCATATTCTCACATCCAGTCAGTCTGTGGTACTGGAAAAGCCACACACACCATGCTCTGTGTAATTGTTGATGCTCTGCTCTCTACCTCTGTCCATCAGACCCCTGTGCCTGGGCTAATCTTTGCCCACATTTCATCTTCTTGAATCCTACTAACCTGCTAACTTTCTTAACCCTACTGAGGTGCCATGTTTCCTCCCTCTTCTGGATTCGAAGAACTTCATGCTGACTTTACCTCTTTCCCTGCTCTACTCCCAGGGGGCCTGGAGCAGAAATTGTCTGGCATTGTTAGTGTTGGACCTGAAGAATTCTAAAGGAATGAATAAATGGGATGCACCTAGCATGTCCCTCTCATGTTTCCTGGGACAATGTCTATGATATGTTCATCTATGCTCCCTATAGTGTCCAGCAAGTTCTGTGCATGCATAGATGCTTAATCATCAAATGATTTGATCTGGCCCTTCTGGCTTTCCTTGGGTGCAGGAACCTATGAGTTTGTTATAATTTAAGCTAAAATTACAATGACAGGTTTTTGGATCATTGAGTAACTAATGTTGCTCAATTGATACTGTATAGGAGGTCTGAAATGGTAGGATTAAACCATGCCAATGTTGCAGGCTATCTAAACCTATGTTATGACAGAGCTGCATGGGATTTCTGTGGTCTCTGGATTTGACCTTTTAATTTTGTGGACAAGAGAACAGGGTCAGGGAGGTGCCTCCTATCATCATTACTACTGTTAGAACAGGCTCTGGGTGGCAAATCTTCATACTCTGGGTGGCAAGAATTCAGGGCTCATTTCCTATAACTTGCTGCCATGACTTTCCCAGAACAGGCAGATCAGATTAAAAAATTACAATAGTAAGTCTCTGACCAGATTTAAGTACTTGTTTGCATCTGGTTTGGGAAAATTGGGTGCTGTTCAGCAAAACTAGTTTCCTTTTTATTTAGCTGCAACTTTTCAAGAGCCTTTAATTTGATGTCACTTGCATTAATGTGGCTCTCTGCATCTGAAAGCGGGTCCCTGATTCTTCAAGGTACTTCAAAGGTCACATTTCACTTCTAAACTCCACTTCCTTCAAAATATACTTTTAGGTGCCAGAGATTCCTTCTAGCTGAGTAATGAACATTTCTTTAGTATTAAATAATCACAGTCATTGGCGGTTAGAAAAGATCTTAAGACTATCGACTCTACCGTTCTTATTTTATATTCAAGGAAAGTGAAGTTTAGAGAGGTTCTACTTTCTAAAGCTCCCTCTCCCCAGCACAGCGCGCCACCCGCTAGCAATCAAGACCAGGAATAAGAAATCTTTCTAAGACAGCACGGAACTATCATCATCTGTGTATAAAGGCTGAACAAAATGAAGGAACCCTGAATCTTGCCCTCAGGAAGGCTATATGATAATGCTACAGCTGTTGGGAAATTCATTTGCTAGTGATCATTGAAGAGATATTTCCAAAGTTAAACAAACAGGATTCAGGCACTGTCTTGACCTGAATGATTCAATGATGAGTGTTAGAGACATCAAGGAGGGTGGTGATGGAGGAGTGGGCCCTTGTTAAAATAATCCCGTGCTTTGTCATGGCCACAGCCTCTAGCCAGTGAGCTCCCAGATGTCTGGCACCTTCTTTCCCTGAGTATCTCCAGTAGTTAGGACACTGGTCTAGCTCATATTAGTGAATGTGTGTTGAATGAATAAATGGCCCGATAAGAGAGTATTGGCTAGCCAAGTCTAGATCCTTGTTAAAAAGGAAAGAAAGAAAAGGAACAAAATGATGAATAGCACACTAAAAAATACACGAACTATATCTCTAGTGTTGGGTTATAAACATTTGAGGCATCAGTAAAGCCTTTGTTAACTAAATCTGGCTTGAGAAATTGGACTTCAGTGACTTAGGTATGAAAAACAAGGGGAAGATAAATAAATCATGCTGTAGAAACCACAAAAGCAATGTGCAAGAGGTCAGAGATGATGCAAGGTTGGCCTCTCAGTGTTTGCTCATCCATTTATTTATTCATCCATCAAATACCTGCCTGAGTGCCATTTGGTGAGATACAAAAACATCAAGGCAATTGCCTTTAAGGAGCTCAGGAATCTACTCCGATTTTCCCCCTTCTTACCCCAAATTTGTATGTTCTATAGTATAAAATAAAATGAGAAAATGCTGAATGGAAAATATTTTAAAGGAAGTTGGGTATTAGTCTTCATGTGTTCTTAATAGGAGTTTGATGAGGGTACTTAATTTTTCATTTTATCTCCATACCTGGGAATTTGAAAATGATTCTGGAATTTCCTCCAAACAAGATACCTTTCCTTCAAAGGCATTTGTGCTTCTCGGGAATGTAGCTGGAGTTGTGGCCATCCTTCCAGCAGGCCTAATGTCATAAACCCTGTCGAAATCCTCCCTGTGGTTGGGCACGGTCTGGGCTTTCAGTCCACACACATTTGCTCTGTGCCTGCATCACCCACAGATTAGCGAAGCAAAACCACCAGCACAGTGTTTTGGGAATGAGATATCATTCTACTTGGAGTGCCTTGCTATTTCTAAAAATGCCCCTATCAAGCAGCTCTGAAGGAGTACCCAAAATGTAGACAGACTAAGACAGGCATGTGTTTTATTTAAAACCAATCAATTATCAGAAAATTGCTATCCTGTGCTTAGTGTGCTAAAACTGATATATACGTATTTTAAAATTTCATTGTTGGTGACCTCTCTTGAAAAGCTAAGATTCTTAGGAAATTTTGATTGTGTACACAATGACTATGTATCATATAATGACAGATCCCAAGCAGGGATGATCAACAAAAGGTTTAACAACTAGAATTACATCAAACAATCAGAATAGTGACCACAGACAACTGCTATGTTTGCACTGGTACAGACTGGTTAGATATTAGCTCTGCTTCTGTGTTGCATTCACCGAGCTGTCACATGGAAATGACAGCTGAAATGTATCTGTGCACCTTGTACGGGTAGAGATCAACGTTACACGAAACCACTGAAGTATACTAATGTTTGTTGTATAGATGGTTATCAATTGCAAATGCAAATATACTTATTCTTTGTCTCACTTGATCAGTTTTTCCTTCTTTAATGTATTATTTCTATTAGCATGAAAGCATATTGTATTTTATCTTCCTACTTAAAATGCAAACAAACACCCATTCTTTAGGCTATGTTATCATCTATCTACCCCGTTCTATCTCTTTTCCTTTTAGCAAAGTTCCTGGCAGGAGTTCTTCCACAATCAGGAAACATTTTCTTTTCTTTCCTGCACCTGCTCTTACATCCCATTCAATCAAGCCTTCTTCCTTTTTCTGGAAAGGCCACTGTCAAAGTCACCAAGAACATGCTCACTGCCAAAACTGATGGGCACCTCTCCGAACTCTTCCAAGTGAATGGTAATAGCATTTAGTGCACTTGGCCTCACTCTCTTTATTGAAACACTTTCCCTACTTGGGTTCTTGACATCACTGTCTCATGTGCCTCCTACCCCAATGGCCATCCCCCTCTCAGTATTTGCTGGATCTTTCACTTCTTAGTTGGAATGTTGGAAGACTGCAGGTTTTGGTCCTCGGATCTCTTCTTTTTTTTCAAAATGTATGTACTCTGTATGTGATTGTAGCCCCCAGACTTCGAGAACTATTTAGTACCCCAATCTCCCCATCAGGGAGACTCTCCCTGACCACAGGCTCAGCAATAGCAGCCAAGGTCAAGTTTAAATACTTGTCCTACTCTATTTCTCTTCCTTATGCTTACCACCACATGACAGTCTATAGATAGCCAGCAGATCCTTATGGATTGCGTAGTGTCTTCTCTCTTCCACTAGAACGTAGCTCCGGGAGGGTAGAAATTATTAGGCTCACTAACGTCTCCTTAAGGCTACAAAAGACCTAGCCCAGAGTGTGCGCTCAATATATTTGGTTGAAAAAATAAATGAATATGTACAAACTGAAACTAAAAAAGACCAATAAGGGAAATCTGTTTCACACTTTGTAATTTATGAAACATAATCCTTTTTTTATTTGCTATGACAGCTTATGTCAAGGGTTGGTCAGGCCTGCCATGGGTCACATCCGGCCATTCTCCTTTGTTTACATGTTGTCAGTGGCTGCTGTCACATTGCAACAGTGAAGTAGTAGAGACAGAGATGGGGTATGGCCTGTAAAGCTGCAAATATTTGCTATCTGGGCCTTTCTGGAAAACGTTTGCTGACTCCTGGTTTAAGTATATTACGGAGATCATTTCATGTAAAGGGTAAGAGTATAAAACTCTTATGCCAGATGTCCTGGCTTTAAATCCCTATTCCCCTCCTGATTTTCTATGGCCTTGGCTAAGTCACCTGTCCTGTCTGTGCCTCAGTTTTCTCAAATGTCAAATGGTGATTAATATCAATACTAAGCACATAGGGTGGTTGGGAAGGGAAAATGAGTTAATATATGTGGAGTACCTCAAATCTTCCAGAAACACACTTATTAACATGACTGTGTTGTAAGAAAGCAATTGCAACTGGTTTGAAATACAAACACAGCTAAGCATAGGGATGTGTGCTTCATTTATACCCAGAGATACAGCACAATTGACTAAATGTAGTTTCCTTCTTCACTGGCTCATTCTCTTGAGTCTTGAATGAGTTGGTAGGAACAGATCTATTTTCCTTCTGTTGCAGATGGAGAACTTCACATGCAAACTGTGTCTTTGCTAAACTAACCTTTGCGGCATACATACACAAAGCAGATACGTTGGTGTGTGTTGTCTACTCTTTGTTTTGATGGAACTTAGGGAAAAAACTCCATTGAAATCGGTTACATGGGTAATTGTGTGGGTTTTTATATGGATATTTGTCTGACACTCTTCTTTTCATTTGATTTTACACTATCAGGTAGGTCCTGTTGGAGGCACCTTAGGATCCTTGCAAATTTCCTTCTCTGGTCTACATACTTGGAAAATTCTGGGTAATTTGTCCTGTTCTTCAGTGTTCTGTCAAGGTCTTCCTCTTCTAGGTTAGCTTCCTGGCTCTCCCAGCTTTCCAAATGATGAGAGCAATCCCATTCTTGGAATATCTGTCACTCATTCTCTTGGTCCTTAGCAGGATGCCACAGTCCCTCCAGTGCCTTCTCACTGGCTGTGCTCCAGCTCCCATAACCTTCTTTCCAAATCTCCTCCCTTCTGCCATGCTCCATTCCATCTCATGCTGCTCCTTGTATCCAAATTGCTCTTTTCCGTACTTGCTTGATTGGCTACTACTCACCTTCCAGGTATTAGTTCAACAGTCACTGCCCTAGGGAAGCTTCTGGAACAGCCCTTCTCACTCTTGACCACGACTAAGATCAGGCCTCTTTTCACATTGCTCTACCTTTTCCTTCATGGTCCACACCATCATTTCTCTTCATACGGGGCATTGTTATGTGGTTGTCTGGCTAATGTCTATCTCTTCTATTAGAGTAGGCTCTTTGTAAGGAGGAACAATGTCTGTTTAGTTCACATCTTATCCCCAGCAACTAATGCAGTGATTGACTAATAATTTTTTTTTTTTTAATGAATGAGTAGTGAATAACTGACAAAAATGAAAAAGATAAAAGGATGATTACACACCTGTTTTGGGTCCAAATGTATTCAATAAATTTTGTTGAGTGTTCTCTCTGTGTTAGCACTGTGCTAAGTTCTGGAGACTCAGCAGAGAAAAAGGCAGTGGGGAAGAGGTGAGATTCGAATGGGCGACTTTCCACTCTGTATCTATGCTTAGTCCAGTGAACACTAGGGTCTCACCGTGAACCTGGCCTTGCTTTTCAGATGGAGGGAAAGTAACTAATTGTGTCTCCAATTTCCTAACATGGGACCCCAATATGGTTATTACTGAAAAGATATTGAATCCACAAAACTGAGGTGCTAGACTCAGTACCCCTCAAAGTTACTGCAGCCAATTAGTAGCTTTGTAGCCAAGATTTTATGTTACATTTTCAAATTGGTTTATAACTTTCTTCCCTCCACTATGCCAATCAATTCAATATCAAATACCAGCCATCTTGTCACCCTCTTCCCATTATCCACATTTTGCTAATCCTTTGTCTTCATACTATTAATTACAAGTTTTATGAATTTAGTGCTTCCTGTTTAATTTTGTGTGTATGGTGTTCTTAATTTTTCCCTCTCAAACTATCATTTTGTTAAAAACATGAACAATTCAGACTAACAGTTATTAACTAATGGCAATTCATTTGATTTTTGTTTCTGTTTTGTGGTGTTGTTGTTTTTGTAGTTTGATTGCACTGACTATCATTACAGGTGAAGGAAGGAATCCTCATGGTATCTGGATCCATATCTGTTCAGTCCAAGTGTGATGCTGTCCAGAATAGCTCCATTGCAGGTGGGTGCCAATATTTGATAACTAAGTCTTATAAAGCACAGGAGACTTGGGGACCATCAGGTCTAATCCTCATACTTTCCAGTTGAGAAAACAGACCTGATGAGATCACATGATGTGTCTCCTGAGGTTGGGACAAGAGCTCTGCTCTCCCATTTCCCATTCCAGGGGCCCTTCCCACTTTTTTCATACTATCAGACTCCTTTTCATAATCTTCATGAAGCAACAGATTGTCCCCTTTCTAGCAAGAGTAGAACCTTGACCAAAAAGAGAAAGTCCCATGCAAACTCCCTCCATGCTTCCGGCTGCAAGGCTCTTTGTGTGTCATTTGGAGAAAGAATCTCATTCAGGTTGCTCCTTTGTGGCATTTAGGAATTATTTCTCCATGAAAACCAGGCCCTCAGCGGAGCTGTTGATAGCCTGGTGTATTGTGATTGATGGATATCCATTTCTATTTCCATATCTCTGCTCCCTGATATGGTCCATTTGGAGATATTGCTCCAAACTTATGAGGTTGACTGAGGGAGAGAAAGACACTTATCAGCCCGGCTCGCTGACTAAATAGCTATTATATTCTCCAGACTGAGGTATTCTTGCTCCCCTGAGCTTTTTCTCAGGTTGCTACCCTCCACCCCGGCTGACGGGCTTTACTATTTGAGCTTAAGCCATAACAAGCTCAGAGTTTTGTTAGCAGCCTATGGACTTCCCAGCACAGAGCAAATGAAAACTTCCTGAATGGAGCATAGTGAAAGCCCGGGCGGGTCCTGCTCGGCCTTGCCATTCTCCTCTGCAGCACCCTGGGGATAACTGCTCTGCAAAACAGGGGCTGGTCTGTGCTGGAAGCTAACTGGTTTTGTTGTTCCTCAACAAAACCTTTCCTCACTGATTAGAATAATGCCCAGCAGGTTTCTGCTTTCTCTTCCCCTTTGCCTAGCCTTTCCCACCCTCACACAAAGTAGGGGATGGCTGATGCTAAGGGCCCAAATGACAAGACCTGAGTGCTTTTAATTGTTATTTTTACAATTAAATTAATGGCTTTTAATTATTATTTCAAAGACTGGGAGCCAGCGTCTACAAGAAGGAAAACTCAAGACACTGAGGCTATTGTAGCCTTCTCACTGGATGAGAAGGATTTTATTCAAAGATGAATGAATAAAGGTTAAATGAAATGTATGGACAAATTTATATTTGGGGTGAAACATTCTCTAATTATTATTAAATTTAAATCTATTTAATTATTATTGGCCATATTAAAAAAAATATTGGCTGTATCAGGCAATGAGTGAGTGTGTTCAGGACCCTGGTCAAAGCGAATGGTTTAGAAGGCAGGTGGCGACCATTTTAGATAGCATTTGAAGTTGGACTAGGCAGGGCTTCAGTTATTTTACTATCTTCAATTTGGCTTATTAAAATAGATGCGAGAGTTCCTCCCCACCTCCCAGCCCAACCAACCTCTCCCTTCTCTTTCTTTTCCTTCCTATTACAGTCTCTTCTTTCTTCTGAGACTTGAGTGGATCTTGAATTGAGAATGAAGAACAACCATTGGTTCTCATGTTGAGTCCACTGACAATAGTTCCTGAACAACACCTTTCCTCACTGATGAGACAGGATCTGTACCAATTTGCGTATGTAATATGTGTCAGCTGAAATTGGTTCTTACCCCAAAATTCCAATGACAAAGCCTTTATGAATCCTTGCCAAAAAAGTAAAGGTTTATTAGGTGGAATGGTCTGTTGTTCTGTCTATAGTTTCTATTTTTCCACTTTTCCTTGTGGTATTGTTGAAAAGAGAAAGACTTTCTCTTAGAACACAATTTGATGGGGTCTGGGTAGAATAGAATGGGATAGAGAAATGGAGGCTTTAGGATGTTTGGAGATATTGCAGGACCCAAGAGCTTTAAAAAAAAATTGGGTTTCCCTATCCCTGAAAGAGAGAGAGAGGGAATCTAATCAGTAAGGAAGAAGCCCTGCTCAGTGTGAATCAGTTCAAGTCAATATGAGTGATGACTTATGCTCTGAGCATTTAGGGGAGGCTGGCGCTCTGCAGAGCCCTGCTGGTTTTCTTGTGCTCACAGTGATTGTCTGTTGAGGTAGTTATAGGCTGACTGTGGATGGAGTAATGGTGATGACACAAGTAAGTCACTAAAATTTGTCTTCTGAAATGAGCCTGGAGTGTTGTAGTACAGGAAGTTGTGAATTACTGAGTGGAGTTTCCCTGTCGGAATCTTTAGAGAAGAGGGAAGCACTGGTATGTGTCCTTGGTAGATTATCCAACTTGTAGAGCACTGATGATATTTGATTCAAAAGAAAAAAAAAGTGTATATGTATGCACATGTATACAATATCAATGTATGTGTAGTGTGTATATATATGTGTATACATATGTGTAGTGTGTATATATATGTGTATACACATATATATGTATACACATATATATACACACACGTATATATGTGTGTGTTTATAAATATTTTTAAACTTTATGTATATATAAATATTTTTAGTAAAACTTATTAACGAAATTGATGTAACCATCTCTTGCACGCCTACCCCAAATCCATATATGCATAACACAATTAATAATGGCATAATTTTCTACTTTGTAAAACAATTGCTTTCCTTCACAAAATGAATCTTTCTAAGGCTGTAAATGTATAAAGTAGGAAGTTCCCATAGTTTCTTTAAAATAAAATTTCCTACCGTAATAATAATAATAATAAGCATTTATTAACCTTATCTCTTGTGCCAGGTGCTGAGCTAAAAGCTTTTTTGAAATATCTCATTTAAATCTTCCAATCACCCTAAAATATGAGGTGCTATCATTATCCCCTGCTTTTCAGATATAGAGGCTTAGAAAACTGAGTCGCTTGTCCAAAGTCACATCATTGATAAGAGCTGCAGCTGGAATTTGATCCTAAACAGTGTAACCCTAGAGCCTGTAATCCCCTCTTCCTCAACTGTATAATTTGGGGGGCCGTAGGTCTTATGTGAAACAACACATCTGCTTGGGATGAAGCAATGGACGTGACTAAGGTGTGACTAAAATAAAAATATTGACCCTCGGTGTGGATCCAGTGTCATTCATTTTGACCAATGTTTTCCTTTCCATCTTTAGAGATTTTTTTTCTTTCCTTCTTTTTTCTTTTTAATTTGGGAAAATCTGATATCAAATAAATTCACTGAATTCTTGCTGTGTAACCATGTGGCAAATGCCAGTTCTGGGCCTGGAAAGACAGGCAAAGTATTAAAATATAGAATGTAGAGAAACTGCCAGTCTAAATTTGTCTCTGTAGAAGAAAGCACAGTTGACTTGATATAGAATGAACTATGCAGGGACCAAAGCATTTGGCTATTGGGCAAGAAACTGTGTTGATTTTGAGGTGATGAATGACTTTTCATGCACAGATCTTGTGGAAATAAAGCCAATTCTGGCATGTCATGATGTTGCCCAAAGATAATTCAGTTGCACCCGAGTGCTTGGGAAATCCTTCGGACCCCTGCCCTCTTCCACATTCTCTCCCTGCACACACATCTCATCTAGAGACAGCCATGCGTGAGTGAGGGAGCCGGAGGAATGCCTGGAAGTTAGTCGGTTAATAAAATACAGAATCGCTTTCCTAGAAGCACCAGTGAGACAAAGGAAGATGGAGAGAGCAACCCTGGTCCTACCAGCGGGATGAACGGGTGTGAGAAAATGTGACGGAGACTTCTTGTATAAACACGACGGAGGCTAAAGATCACTGCGGCTGAGGCAGGCTAAAATATGGACAAGAGGAACGTGCCAGGCTGGGCGAGCAGGGTGCTGTCTATCAGGGGAAGTGAGGAGTAGGTCGGAGAGGGGTCCGTGGCCTGTGTTTATCTATTAGCTGAAGTTTTGATCTCGAGGCTGGGAAGGCCATGGCCAGAAATAAATGTTTAGGGCATGACATTCTTTCCATGTTAGGACATTGCATTCTTGCTATTTGGTGGCAAATGACTGAACAGCGAGCTTGGTCCCATTTATGATCTAATTCCATAGAAATGAAACCCTGGGCATCTGGTTCAGAGCCTTCCAGGAAAGAGTTAACGCTGAATATCGCTGCCTCACTCTTTTCTTCCTTTTTGGTGAATGACAGGCTGGGGCGCTGCTCTGGCTGTCTCCCAGAGGGGGCCTGCTCGCCTTTTCCATGGGGTTTGTTGTCTGTCCTTCTGTGGCACAGAACAGCTCTCTTGCCCTTCCTCTTCCCCTTGGCGTGAAAGCCTCTTACTGAGCATACACCTTCTGTCTGCAGACTGCGGCAGAGAGGGTAAAAAAAATGGAAAATCACTCCCACTTTGAAAACGCTGAGAGCGAGTGAGTGTGTGGGCGTGTCTGGGAGCGTGTGTTCCAGGTACGAAGCGGCTGAGAGGGTCCGGCTAGGAGAACTTGGGGCAGTAACTCTCAAACCGACCGAACAAAGCTTCCAATAATACACGGTGACATTTACACAAATATTTGTGGTTATGCTTTCCATTTCTTCTTATAGGAAACAAGTAAGGTTTTTAAATGCTTGGGTGATGTGATCAGTAGACAGTAGTGGGAAAGAATTTCCCTGAAACTTGACTTGCCATCAAAATAAGGAAGGAAGATCTGGAAGAACGGAGACGATTTCAGCTAATCAGGATGCGGCCCTTTCCGACATCTGGATGTCCAAACAAGTGTTTTGAATTCAACACTATTAACATGTGTCACTTTAATGAATATTTTCCTTTGGCGTCGCTGGGGTGGTTACAGTTTTGGCAATGATCTCGTGGTCTGTTGCCTGCATTACCTGACCCACACAGTTCATTTTCCTTGTGTTGGCTGTGGGAAAGAAAAAAAAGTGGAAAATATCTCAGAACCTGGAAAACAGTCCTGAGAATGTGACTCATCTTTTAATTGAACCACTTCAAATAGAAGCTCTCTAAGTATTGTCTTCTCACTGTCTGACATCATGTGTAACAAAAGAAGTAAGTTCTCTCTGTAACAGAAAGATAGGGAAAAAATTCTACAAAATGAGATGGGACTTTTTTTTTTCTTTTTTTAAAGCCTGGCATAGAGGGTCAGGTCTCTGCCCACTCATCCTTTTGACTTTTAACAAGACTAACAAGATGACAAGTAACTTCTTTGGATCTGAACGTGTTTCTAAGAGGTCAATATAAACTATCTTGATTGTTCATTTACAAAATTCCATACAGGAATATTATTTCATGCTCTAAAAAGTCTTTTTAGGCCTCTGTTATTTGCAGACCCTTCAAACGCATGGTATTTTCTGTAAGGGAGAGTTCTTGGCTAACTCAGAAGGTCTTTATGAGGAGCAGAGGGGAAGGAGAAGGGCAGCCCTAGGCTGGGTGCTGTGTATGTATGTGTGTGTGTGTGTATGAGTATGTGTTAGTTTGTGTCTCTTTGTGTGTGTCTGTGTGTGTTGTGAGAGTGTGGATGTATATATCTCCATCTCTATCCATGAGTGGGTATGCACATGTAGTATGTGTGTGTGTGTGTGCATGCGTGTGTTTCCTGTTAGACACTAGGCTCTTTGAGAGAGTTATCAGAATGAGTAAAGGCATAGATTTTGGAATGACAGACCAAGGGTTCTATCCAGAAGCCATAATTCTCAACCTCCAACAGGTTGCTCCACCTTCTGGGCCCAAGCTTCTTCATCTGCGAATGAAGATCACGGTAGCACCCATCTCACACGGTTGCGGCGAGAGAGCATGTGCAAAGTGCTTTGCACGGGGTCTGTTACAAAAAAGCGCTCAAGAGAAACCTTAGATACCGGTGACTGGATGTCTGTCCCCTTCATAGTTCCTGGAAGAATTTTGTTGTTTGTTTTTAAATAAAGTGGGTGTTCCATCTGTGTTGTGGGTTCTCCGACTCATAGCAGTGTGTGGGCTTTTGAGGCAGAGAAGCCGTCCACTCACTCTGTTGGCAGAGGCCCTGCTACCTTCCCCACTCCGTCTGCACCACTTCCTACCCGAGGGCCCCAGGAGCACACGGTGCACAGCTCTGCGGACTTTCCTATTAGAGTCGTGTGTGTGGAGAGCAGGATCCCACCTCCCTAAACACTATCCAGTCAGGGGAGATGAGAATCCTCCACTGATGGGAGGGAAGGAAGCCAAACATACAGAATGCAACAGACTCCAAGTCTAGGGGATGATCTTGTTTCAAACTGCCTTTGACTTCCATTGAGCAGTCGCATACATTCCCACGTGTTGCACTGAGTGTAAGAGAGACACTGAGGACACCTACTGCCTCCCCATTTGAGATGCTGTTACCATACCATGGTTTTTGGTGAAGAACTTTCTAGTGGAATGTTCCCCCTGGTGTTCCTCACAGTTGTTTCCCAGCCACCACTCATATTTTCGCATGCCACGTTTCCTAAACTCTCTGCAGCAAAATATCCTATTCGGAAAGCTGTTTGGTTAGTTATGGTTTCAGAATTGTTTACTTATGCATTCAGCAAACACTCACTGAATGTCCTCTGGGGAGAGGCGCTGGGTTGCGAACTGGGAAGAGAAAGCCACTGTAGAGAGATACTAGCTCTAATTCCAAAATGTTCCCAGCACAGTTGAGGAGAGAGACAAGTATGTTAGGGACTCCTGTGCGATGTGCGAAGTGCAGTGATGAATGTGGTAGCAACAGATTTATGGGATGGCGGGCAGCTAGAGGAGAGGTGAAGTCCTGTGTCCTCGGTCACAGAGTTTCCAAAGGGTGGAGGCAGGATTCAAGCCCGATGTCTATGGCTATGAAATGTGTGTGCTTACTTACTTACTGAGATATGTCTCTCTCTTTCTCTTTTTTAAAGATCTTATTTTTGCATTTGACAGACAGAGGGAGAGGGGGAGAGAGAGCACAAGCAGGGGAGCAGCAGGCATGGGGACAGGGAGAAGCAGGGTCCCCACTGAACAGGGAGTCCGGTGCTGGGCTCGATGTCAGGATCCCTGGATCGTGAGATGAGCTGAAGGCAGATGCGGAACTGACGGAGCCACCCAGGTGCCCCTAAGATATGCCTCTTTATTTAGTCGTCCACATCAGAGATTTTACTAGATAACTGAAAAATGATACTTGGATTTTGGGAGACGACAATAATTCTACAATCATATGAGGGTGGGCTATGTCAGTGAAAAATTTTAAAGTCTACATTATTTTTAAGAAACCATTTTTTTTTAAATATTTTATTTGTGAGAGAGAGAGAGAGAGAGAGAGAGAGAGAGAGGATACAAGCAGGAGAGCAGCAGGCAGAGGGAGAAGCAGGCTCCCTGCTGAGCGGGGAGCCCAACATGGGGCTCGATCCCAGGACCCTGAGGTCATGATCCGAGCTGAAGGCAGCCACTTAACTGACTGAGCCACCCAGGTGCCCCAAGAAACAAAATTTTTACAGTGAGGAATGGTGACATGAGCCAGCCAGGGAAAGTGGTAAAGGCTAACTCACACATAGAAAATAGAGCAGAAAAGAATGCATCTGAAAAATCTCCATCAAATGACACATTTTTTGGAGCCCTCAAAAGTTCCTTCCGTCAGGAGGCATTAGGCTACGTGGACCCAGACCACGGTGACTTGCTCAAGGTCCAAAGTGGTCGTTCAAGGCTGGTGTAGCCACTCACAGAAACCGCTGCGAGCAGAAGCTTTTCCAGCTTCCTGCCCCACCATTCTTACCATATGCTTTTCGTCCTCGGGAGCACAAGATGACTCCTTCGACCTCCAGGCACTGCCTTCACCTTCAAGCCAGAAAAAGCGAGAAGGGGTGAGGGCAAGAGATGCCTGCCCGTTGAGTTTGACCCTTTTCATTAGAAAAATAACCCTCTGACCTTCCGCGTCGCTCTCATTGTCCCATGCTGGGTAACGTGGCCACCTTGAGCTGTAAGGATTCTGGAAAGGTGAATGCTCTCACTAGGCTAAACTGTTGCCCTGCACAAACTCTGGGCTCTGGCGGTAATGAGGGTTGAAAACGATGCACGCTGAGCTGGGAGCCAGCTCGTTTGGCCACATTCCCCTGAGTAGCTTAACTCTTTGCTTAAACTTGGGTAAATCATTTGTTCTCTCACTCAAGGAAATATACCCAGGCCAAGAATACAATTCAATTTAGGCTCATTTGAATGATCCCATGGTCTCATTTGTGTCTAAATGACAGAATTTGTTAAAGGAACAAACATCTTCTTCCCTTCCCTGTGCTGCTGCAGCCCCCAAATGTTCTTTTTCGGTGCCGGTGAGCCACGTTCTCAGCTCTGTTAGGCTTTCAGATGAACTATTGCTAGGTTTGTTATATTACCTGGTTTTTCTTTTATTCCTAATTTGTGCCATGAGTTATTTTCTTTGGATTGTAATGAAAGTTTTTATAAAATATGCCTTGGATTTAGAAGAAAAATTAGCAGAAGAAGAACCGAGTAAGCATGTGAATAGAGAAAGCAAAGAGTACAATAATGAATCACTCAACACATATTTATTGAGTGTTTTCCACGGCCAAGGTAATTACTTTATAACACAAGCCTTTATTATTCCCCTCGGCACCTGGCACTCTGCACTATGCATGATGGTCAGTAAATGATGCTGAGTGACAAAACGGTGTCTACGCAGATGGAAATGGTCAGAGAAGTAATGTCAGTTCACCAAGCCTCATTGTCAACGTCATCACCATTCGGGTCTTGATTGGTAGAGGTTAGTTTTCAAGTGAAGGGATCCTGAGCTGGGACAGCAGGCGGGAGAATGAGTTCTGGGATGGTCAGGAGTCCTGGGAAAGGGGACTAGGAAGGAGACTCTCACCACGAAGACCCAGAGGACCATGTTCCAGACATTGGGGCGCTGTCGGTGTTGTTGCTGTTGATATTGAAGAGGTCTCTTGAAAAACTGCAGAGCCCTGCTTTGGACAAAACAATGCATAGACCTACAAACATTGTGCATTTAGACCTGCGCAAAGGGTCAGCTCTCTTTGTGAGAGACTGGGACAGACACCTGCCCGTTTGCCGATCGAAGCACTTCACGGAAGGCTGTGTGAATCCAGCCCAAAGCTAGAGGCGTGCTTGGAATCAGTCAAGGAGGACTGAAACGTCAACACATTTTGAAAGAAGACATTGTAATACAAATGTCAATTGATCCATTCATTCACTCGTTTATTCATTCAACAAATATTTATTGAAGACCTGCCACTTGTCTGGTATTATGTTATTTGCTATGAATACAGCAGTGAACAAATACCAAGTCCTTGGTCTCAATGGATCTTCAACTCTGGTGAGAAGAGCCAGCTCACTGGCAATAAATAAATAGATGCTGACGGACAGATGGACCTACACACACACATACACACACACCTCACATAGTGCTAAGTGCACAGAAGTCAAATCAATCAGCTGTCAGGACAGAGTGCCGAGATGGTGGTGGGAGCGGGCTTCGGGGCCAGATAGGCTGATTAGGGATGAATCTGTCTGAGGGGGCTTCTGAGTAGAAACCTGAAGGAACTTAAGGTAGGGAATATGTGTCTCTCTGGGAAAAGACACTTCCATAGAGGAAGGTAAAAACACATGAGCTGCTCAGCTCGTCCGAAAAGCAGCGTGAGGAGGAGATTGAGCAAGAAGACAAGCCAAGACGGGGTGCTCAGAGGGCTGTTGCTGGACTCCAGCTAATGACGCATGGGACCATTTGGGAGAACAAAAGAAAACGTCATCCAATAAGCTGATTATTGAACCATTTCATAAATTCTGGAACACAAAGGACAAGGTGTAATGTGTTACCAGGTCGACAGGAGCCCCGCCCTGCAAGGCTTTGAGATTCCATCAAGGGCTTTTCCCCCACTAGTTCTACTGAAATATAACTGGCCTACGTCACTGTGTAAGGCTAAGAGGAACAGCATAATGGATGCACCTATGTATATTGTGAAATGATTATTGCAGTAAGTTTAATTCACACCCGTCATCTTGTAGAGCTATAACAAAAATGTGTTTTTCCTGGTGATGAGAACTCTTAGGATTTACTCTCTGAACAAGTTTCGTATCTCATACAGCAGTATTATATGCTGTCATCATGCTGGATATTATGGCACAATACTTACTTACCTTATAACTGGGAATTTGTAGCTTTTGACCACTTTCCTCCAATCAATTCCCTCTCCCCCCACCACCTGCACTTTGTAACTACAAATATGTCTTTTTCATATATATATATACACACACACATACACACACACACATATATATTCTACATTTAAGTGAGATCCTACAGTATCTGTCCTTCTCTGTCTGAATTATTTCACTTAGCATATCCCCTTAAGGTCCATACATGTTGTTGCAAATGTTGGGATTTCCTCCCATTTTTATGGCTGAATAATATTCTATTGTATATATACCACAACTTCTTTATCCATTCATCTGTGGATAGATAATTAGGTTGTTTCCAAAAGAGCCTTTTAGGGATTTTGGTCTTTATCCTAAGAGCAATGAGAAACCCCTGAATTGTTTTAAGCCAGAAGGTGACTTGATCCAATCTGTGATTCAAAGGTTCACTTTAAAAAAAAAAAAAAAGGTCATAACAGAAAGAGATGCCTGATGAAATCAATTAGAGAAATAAGAAATATACACTCATGAATGCAAATACTATACCACATAAGAAAATAGATTTTCATAAGAAAACGAAATGTGTGGGTCTCTCAAGATAACACCTAAGAAGCAAGAGGAATCAGAGCATAAAAATGTCCACTAATGAACTGACAAAAGACAAAATGATCCTATTCTCAGATCTCTCAAAACAACCCTGAGCTTCTGTCAGTCACTCCTGCTCCACACCGGACCACCTCCTGTTTTTCTCTCATTGCCTGTCGGTTGTTCATAATGCTGTGTCCATACCGAGTGACTTTGAAAATGTGGTGAGATATGAGGGTTTCAGAGAGTCAATGACAGTGATGTTGGGGAACTTCTCTGGCGAGCATTGTGAACACTGATGGTAAAAGATCCGTCAGACTCTGACCAGCACCGTGATCACTGAGGTTGACTCATCAGCTTTTTCCACCACCAATCATTAGTCTAAACCTATCCTGGTAATCTATTCCTCTTACCACTTATTTACCTAGGAATGACTTGAATTAAGTAAGATTTAAAGGATAAATATATGAAACGGTATATCTTTTTTTTTTAAGATTTTACTTATTTATTTGAGTGAGTGAGAGAGAGGGAAAGAGAGAGAATGAGTAGATGCGGAGAGGGACAAAGCAGGAGGGAGAGGGAGAGAGAATCTGAAACGGACTTCTTGATGACTGCAGAGCCTGATGCAGGGCTCGATCTCAGGACTGTGAGATCATGACCTGAACTGAACCCAAGAGTCAGACACTTAACCGAAGGAGCCACCCTGGTATCCCAGGGAGTATCTTTTTGAGATTTTTAAGTTTTGAACATTTTGCTTGGATGCTTAGAGGCAGAAAAAAAATCGTGATACTAATTTATACTCAAGACAGGTCAGTGTGCATTCAGCTTAGTTCAATTACAACTAGTAACGTTAGTGGGGATGAATTACCCTATATGTTTTCAAGACTTGGATCTATTACTATAGGTAAGCTGTAGCTGATTTATCCCTACAGTTAGGTACCTGCTAAGTTTTCAGTGGTCCAGAGCATGGAAGAGCACAGTCACTGAGGAAAATACCACTGGAATACCAATTCCAAGTCAGAGGTCAGAGATGAGAAGGTGACCATCACTTGAAAAGGCGGGGAAGAAAACTAGGATACTGCTTGGTAATCCTCAATCCAACTGAAGGTGACGGAAGGAAGAGAATAATGCAGGAATTCAGATTTAAGTACTGATAAGAATTCGATATCTGATGAATTAGATAGGATCCTTGAGGGTCTGCCTCTGCCCTTCTTCTCATTCACTGATCTCCCCTTTCTTTGAGCCCTAATCCGCTCTCTTTTTCTCATACATCACAGAGCAGTGGTCCGCCAGTGTCCATATTGGCTTGTCTGTGCTGTCTATAGTCTCTTAGAAGCATACCTTTTAACACAGCTTGATGGATCCCTGTAATTTTTACTTCCCATTTCCATCTTTTGGCCTAAATTCCCATCTTTTCCTTCCCACCACACTTAATCTACTTTGAAAATTCTTGCAACCAACTAACTGAACATGTCCATCAAAGACTTCTAATCTTAGACAACATCATACTTCTTTATCCTTGTCCCTGGAACTAATGTTTTAGGCTGGGGGCTTTTAACTCTGGCGGTACCGTGGAAATGATGGAAGCACTTTTAAAAGGTGCCAATGTCTTGTCAGCTTGGAGAGATTAAAACTTAATTGGTCTGGGTTGGGATATTTGATGATTCTCTAGTGCAGACAGGGTTGAGGAATCCTCACCACACCCTGGGTGCTGGCAACTTTTCCACTCAGTCTTTGTCCTTGTTCTCTGTGCTGTTTCTTCCATTTTCTCGACCTTGCCTCTAACTCCATAACCACAAAGCAAGACGGGAGCCCTTGCACTCTCAGCATTACTGGGAAGTGGGAAGTCCTCCTGATCCATAATTTCCATCATGACATTTTTATTCCCAGAAATTTGCATTGGTTTCTGGATATAGACTTTATTTTTATTTTTCCTTCACATTTTAATTGGAATTCTAGTTAGTTATCATGCAGTGCAATATTGGTTTCAGGGGTAGAACTCAGTGATTCATCACTAATGTACAATACCCAGCACTCAACATGACAAGTGCCTTACTTGATGCCCACCACCCATCCAGCCCATTCTCCCCACCCACCTCCCTCCATCAACCTTTTGTTTCTTCTCTGTCTTTAAGAGTCTCATGGTTTCTCTGTCTCTCTATTTTTTTCTCCCTCCCATATGTCCATCTGTATTGTTTCTTAAATTCCACCTGTGAGTGAAATCATATGGTATTTGTCTTTCTCTGACTGGCTTATTTTGCTTAGCTTAATACGTTCTAGCACCATCCACATCATTATGAATGGCAAGATTTCATTCTTTTTGACGGCCGAGTAATAGTCCATTGTATATATAGTCCATTGCCACAGTTCTTTACACGTTCATCAATCAATGGAACCTGTGCTCTTTCCATAGTTTGGCTACTGTTGATAATACTACTATAAACATCAGAGTGCATGTACCCCATCAAATCTATATTTTTGCATCCTTTGGGTAAATACCGAGTAGTGCAATTGCTGGATCATAGGGTAGTTGAATGTAGACTTTAAAGAAACAGAGTTAAGTTTCTAGACAATAGATCTCAAGGCCCCCCTACTCACTGACCTTCTCAGGACCATCTTCCTTTCCAAGGTGGTCCATGTTTTTATTCTCAAGAAAATCAGTGCTTTTGATCTTCTTTATATCCTTTGTTCCTGTTGCTTCCAACCATCATCCATTCTATTTTCCTTTCCTTAAAGTTCAATCTTTGCCCTCTGTTCCTCTTCCATAATTGAGTTCCATTTTTGTTTGCTAAGAGTGCCTGGTTCTAGTCACTCCTTGGACAACCTGCTCAGTAAAGTCCGTTCAGTCTGTATTTACATGATTCTGCTTTTGTGCTTTTCCATTGTTTATTTGTTGTTGTTGTTGTTTTTTTTCTTGGCATTTCTATGACATTTTTTTAACTTCTCAAAAGTGGGTACTGTTTTAACCACCTATAACCAATGTATCCTATATACAGAAGACACTCTGAATGGTTGTTTGACAGCCACTTCTCTACTGACCAATTGTGACACCTGAATCCTTTCTGGTTGGGCCAAATCCAAAATACAACTCTCTGATCTACTACAGTGACTGGTCTGCACAGCCATCTGCCCAGACTCTGTGATTAGAGTCCTTTAATGTGGAGATCACTATCTGTGGGCACAAGTAGGGCTTGATGCCTGAGCAAAAGTACTTCCCATGCTGAGCACGCAAGCCTTTGGTTTCCAGCCAGAGGCAATTATGTGTAGAATCTGGAACTGTTTGTGATTCTGTTTCGTGTCTTTTTCTCCAAGAGCCACCCCATTTCTAAGGGATCAGCATCAGGCCAGCCGTTGGCTGTTACAGTTGGTTAGCAATCCACAGATCTTTTGCATTGTTTGAAGTGGTGTTTGAGTATGCATTTTCTCTGCTCACCTGAATTATAATTGGCTGATCTCTGCTAACCATATGTAACAGCCACATGGTTCTCTCTAGGCATCTGAACTACACGGTGCAGCATGATATTATGTACTAACTCAAATTGTTCAGTATTTGCTTCACGTTTGTATTTAACTCCTTGAGGGTAGAGAAGATTCTTATTGTTCTACAGAATCTGGGAAGACTGGGGATCATTCAATTTTTGTTGCTTAGCTGATTGATTGGACTCATAAGTAATGGAATTCTCAAGGTACAAGAGGGAAGCTCAGTGGTTCTCAAACTCTGGTGTGCCTTAGAATCACCATTTTTTATTAAAACACAGATTTCCCATCTCTACCTTTAGTTTTTGATTCAGAACTTCTGGCATCGGCTGAAAATGTGCATTTCTAGCAAGATCCCAGAGGCTGCGGCTGCTCTGAGGATCATATTTTGAGAATCACTGCCCAGGACTACCAGCAATCCAGCTTCTCCACTGGGAGGCTGGCAGGCAGGGTGGGATCTTGTCTATCTTCAATCTTCTGAGCATAGTTCATGCCTGGAGAGTGGTGGTCCAATCTTCCTTCCATAAGTCTGTGGGAATGAATAGCCTGCTTGGTCTGTTTTGTGAGCATTTTTATTAGTTCACTTCTGAGTCATGCTTATTATACTTGATTACAGTGTTAGGATAGAAACACCCAGCTCGGAGTCCAGGAATGTTTCCAAATATGTCAGTGCTGAAAAAGCACCAACCCATGCAACTGATCTAGGACGGTCCAACTATCTGGAAATTTTATCTGTGAGCCTTGAAGGTGTTTGCAGGATATGAAGGAGAGGAGAATATGATGTAGAAAGACTGAAGGCTTTTGGGGTCAGTAGTTGTATCCTCAAATTAAACACTATAAATTTCCATTTTCTCTTCTTAAAACCATATACTAACACCTCACAGAGAAGATATAAGTTAAATAGGAATATAATCCTACCATTAGCCCACTAATGACACACAGTGATCCTTGATGAGTGGCGACTAGGTTCCTGTCTTCATAACTTCACATCTCTCCAGTCTCTATTCTGCCTGGTGTTTCCCTGGAGTCTCTCTCTGCTCTGCAGGGAGAGCTCTACTTGCACATCTGTGAAGGTAGGGTGGCTGCTCCTTTGGGTTTTGTCAGACCCACTTTGGAATAGAACACCCATGATTTGAATAGTCAGGATAAAAGTACTAACAAAGAGTCTCCATAGTTTCTCAACTGCCCCAACCCTGCACTAGCACCACACAGAAGAGTTTTTGCTTTTCGCCATTGGCAGAGTCAACCTTGGGCAAGATTATGCAGTCCTCCAAGTTTATCTACACTGCTCTTGACTGCTTCATTCTATGGCTCCTTTTCCCTTGTGTCTATCCTTCTATGAAGTCTTATTCTTTTGAAAAGGAATTTATTTTTAATTCTAATTTTAATGAAAAGGAATTCATTTTGAAAAGGTTTCATTTTTAATTTTTTAGTTTTCTTAGAGAGAGAGAGCATTCGTGAGTGGAAGAGAAGGGAGAGAGAGAGAGAGAGAGAGGGAGGGAGAGAAAATCTTAAGCAGGCTCCATGTGGAGCCAGATGTGCGGCTCAGTCTCATGACCCTGAGATGATGACCTCAGCCCAAATCAAGAGTTGGATGCTTAACCAGCTAAGCCACCCAGGCGCCCCAGTGTTATTGATTCTTTTTTTCTTTTTAAAGATTTTTTCTTTTATTTGAGAGAGAGAGATAGTGAGAGAGACCACTACTGGGGAGGAGAGGGAGAAGAAGGTTCCCTGTGAGCAGGAGGTCCAACATGCTCCCAGGACCTTGGGATCATGACCTGAGTTGAAGGCAGACATTTAACCAACTGAGCCCCCCAGGCACCCAGGTGTCATTGATTCTTAAAGCCTTCTTGTCCCCAAACCTCAGCTTAGTGAGAGAAACTACTGCTGAGAGCCACTGTTATATTGGTGTGTGACATATCCTTTGGGTGTACTGTGATAGAAATAGATCAGGTAGGGAAACACATCTTATACAAGGTGTGGCTTTACTCCATTGCATGTTCATGTCAATCCTGACCCTTAATTAGTGGTAGAAAAGCTTTCCCCTTGGGGCATCTGGGTGGCTCAGTTGGTTAAGTGTCTGACTCTTGGTTTAGCTTCAGGTGGTGATCTCAGGGCCATGAGATTGGGCCCCAAGTGAGGCTCTGCACTGGGTGTGGAGTCTACTTTACTTTAATACTTTACTTTGTCACTCTCCCTCTTCCTCTGCGCCTCCTCCTCTGCCTGTGCGAACATGTTCTCTTGAAGAAAGAAGGAAAGCAAGCAAGCAAGCAAGCAAGAAAAGCTCTCTCCTTTACAGATGTAGTATCAGCCTCCAACAAGCAGGTCAAGAAGTGTCTTGGGCAGCCCTCTTGTCCATATGTAGACAAGACCGGTCCTGGCTTCAAATTAATACTAAAACTGTTTCCTATGTTCTGTTGATTTGTAGCATCAGAAGCAGCAAAACGGACACACACATGACTTCCATTTGAAAACGATTTTTCTCATTATCGAAAGTTACAATGTAATCCCTTTTATTTGTCAGGATAAAAATGCTCTTAAAGCCCCCAATTAGAGGAAATAATTCCTTTGTTTTTTACCATTTTAACCTCAGAGAAGAGGCAGCAAACACCTCAGGAAAGAAAAAGGACCTCTCCAACTCTCCTGGGATTCTACATTATGGCCCCAGCATGTCTAGGGATCTCAAACCTGATGCTAAGACCATTGAGCAAGGAAGGAACAAATATGATAAGGAGGATGCTTAAAATAGTCAGAACAAAGGAGAGCTTATACAGTCCATAGAATATGAAGTGATGACAAGTACAGCAAAATGAAGTTGAGAGTGGAAAGGAAATTAACAAGAGGGTAGGCTAAAGAAATTCTAAATACCCCTGGTTTCAGTTTCTAGGAGAAGAAAAAATTCAAAGAATATCCCTACCTTTCAAAGGTGTTTGTTCAAACACAATGGCCCCACTTAGCCAACGTGAGCCCTTTATCTCAGCTATCTAAACCATTTGGATTTGCTCATGAGAGCTGGAAATCTCAGAGACTCTCCTGGTGAGGTTTGCAAAAGACTCAGGAGCAGGCTTGAGGGGAAGATCATAGCTCTCTGCTCAGTTACCTCTGGCATGGGTGGCTAGGTGTTGTTTCTTTTAGCTTTACAGTCAATAGGAGCTTCTTATCACATTTTTTCGCAGCAGTCTTATGGGGAGATACCCCCAAGAGGAAAGACAGGGTGAGCTGAACCATATTTGGTGAATCTAAACCACCTAAGGTATTTACTTTAGATAATGCACTCTCTCCTCAGATAAATGGTGCAGGCTTTATGCAGATAACATCCTCTATTCTCTGCTTAGTTTTATCTTTATGGGTACTCTGTAGAAACGTCTTTATGTTTGAAAGTGACATAGCTGGGATATAAACCAAGACCTATCTATGCCAGACACTGAGCTAGAGGCTATATATAATTAACTCATTACATTCTCATAAAAGAAGAATGATTTGGAGTCCTTTTTGGAGTTTTGAAGTGAGAGAGTTGAGGCAAAAAGTAGTTAATTTGTTCAGCCCAAGGACACAAATCCTGTAAGCAGCAGGATCCGTCCTGTGGTATGTAAGTTTCCCGGTGGCAGAGAGATGTGGGTGATGTAGTCAGCCAAGGGCTCCGAGGGGAAATAGAAAATTAGACACTTGTTGAGATCTGGTTATTAATTAGAGCCCTGTCTTCCTCTGTATTCGAAGCCAGATAGACAGGGGGATGAGATCAATGGGTATAGACATCAGGATTGAAGATAAAAGATTGGAAAACAGGACTTAAAGGAGAGGCTGTAATCAGGTTTGTTTCATTGTTTCCCCCTAAGTTGGACCGATTCACAAGGTGAAGAGGCACAGTTTGAGTGTCGCAGGCTGTGCCTGGCAGGGCGAATCCTGCCCGAGTTTGCCTGCCACATGGAGGAATGGAGATGGACAGAGCTCTTAAATCTGTTGGAAGGGGCTAGGGTCCACATGTTCCCTCTCCTCTTCCATTCTTGCCAATCTGATAATCGCTCTTGCGCTCTTAGGGAGTGAGTGAGAGAGAGAGAAGACAAAAACGTTTCTCTCATTTTTCCCTTCCTGGGAGTGAAATGGGATTGTCCTCCCTTCCAAGGAAATATGAAGAACTGGGGCTTACGTGTGCCCCTAAAAGTAATGCAACTATCTTTTCAGAAGTCTCTGTTTTGAACTTGAAGAAAAGATTACAAGATTGTTTCTGGTTGAGCTGAGTTGATTATGAATCATAAGCAATGTTCTAGCTTCTGAATTGTGAAATTAATTTCAGCTCCTCTGCTCAAAGCGAGGTGACTCTCCACTTAAGGTAACTGAGTGAAATGATCAGTCATTTTGGTGGAGGAAAGCAGTGAAGCCAATCAGTTGACTAGGTTGGCCAAAAACAAAGGGCAGGGATGGATTTCCAATGTAAGTCACTTGTTTCATTTCCAAGGTGGAAAGAACTCAGTCAGGAACAGCTGGTTGAGAATGAGGGTTTGAATACTAATTTAGGTGAATACAAAAGGCTAGTAAAGGAGAAAGATGTAAACATGCAAAAAAGATGATGTAATGGCCACAGACAGATACACAAGGTGAAGAAGATAAGATGGTTTTGATATTGGTGGAGAATGAAGACTAATTTGGTTGAGTCCCTGATGATAGGATGAGCTCATAAGTTCCGACCGCACAGAACATTGTGTATGAGCCAGCTGTATTGTCTTTGCATTTAACACAAAGCTCGCTTAAGCAAGGGAAGAGATTATGGCAGAGTTTCAGGTTGCTGCTTTTTTTTTTTTTTTAAGGACATTATGGCTAATATTTAAATGACATAATATGATGTATTTTTCATGATGGAACTGTAGTTTCCCCTAGGGTAATGTCAAGAATGTGACGTTAGCATATTCTGAATGGTTTGGTGATCTATCGCACATACGTCCAGTGAGTTTTCACATTTCATGGATTAATATGTATTGTGAGTTCTTCTCATACTCCTAGTTTGTTCAGAACATCCTCCGACCTGGTTGCTGTTCTTTATCATCTTGAAAACACAAGACCTCCATCCAACCACATGAACTTTTACTAGAACTAGAGACCTTTTTACTACTTTTAGTAGAACTAGAGACCAGATTCTAGTTCCGGGTCTGAACCTCTCTGTGATGTTGGGAAGTCACTTCATTTATGTTGGGAAGTCACTTCATTTAAATATTTATTTAATATTTCAACAAATAGTTGGTAGGTGCCTAACCATTTTCAACATTGGGCATGATTTCTGCCTTCACAGAATTTAAAGCTTGAGTGGAGAGACAGACCATTAAACCGGTCATTATGATCAAGTGTAGTAAGTGTTATTTGGGAGGACAGGTAGGAGCCGGTGACCATCCAGAGAGGCATGTGTCTCTGCCCTCCAGGGTCAGATAAAGTTTTCTCAGCCTTTCAGCTGAGACTTCAAAGGTTAAGTGAATATTTGAGGAAAGAGCATGTTGCAGAGAAGGAACTGCATCTCACTAGTCAGGAATAGGACAGATTGCTGGCACAGCATTTTACTGGAGACAATTTCAGTTTGCTGACAACATGGAGTATGGGTGAGACAGTGGGAGCCTGGGGAGATTGGGGGGCCGTGGGGAGAGGGGAAGATGTGGTGGGAAGGCGCCTGGTAAGACTTTACTTTCTTTCAATACCAAGTAGGAACAATAGTGTCTACCTCACATACATATTCTGTGAATCCAAGGAGAAAATGGATACCAAGCAGTTCTGTTATTAGAGGAAACTCATTACTGGTACTTTGGTGGTGGACTTTGGCTAACTTTTCCAGGAGGAGAACCCTTTCACACGGATCTAGGCTCTGGGGATCTGTTTGACCAAAGTTGCCATGTGACAAGAATCTTGAAAGAAGACATAAATTGGCCACGATATATTTGAAAATTCATTTTTTACTTTTTATGTATGTTCATAGATGTCCTTATTGATTAATATTGGCAACATCAGTCATAAAAGTCATAGCAGCCTGAGAGAGATTTCCCAGAACTCTCTAGTCACATCTTACGGGCAATCATTGCTCTTTGCCAGGGTCTTCAAACCTCTAGGCAATCTGCACTGTCACCAGAAATCTTGGTCCCTTTGGTGGAGGGTTGGATCAAGCGTACTTTTTTTTTTTTTTTTAAGTCCTAGTTCAGTTCACTCTTTCTGATTTTCTTTCCAAGAAGAAACAAATTTAGTAATGTATTGTGAGCAGTTTTCTTCAGAATAACCATTCCGTATCTTCCTCTGTTGGATAAACTGAGAGCCTAGGTTTTTGTATCTAGCATGTGACTCGTCACTGAGTAAGCCTATGATTCTTTATTTTCATGTTTTCTCCCACTGATAAGAGAAAACCAGGACCGGTAACTGTTCAGAGCTTATGTAAATGCTGCAATCCATCTCACTTCAAATGGACTTTGTGTTTTCCAAAGAAAGGTATGTATAATGGGTGGACGACTTCTCGGACTTTCGTTACCTGGTTTCCCAGCTGTCAAGCTTCTTGAGTAGAAAATGTCAGTGAACTTCAAAGCTGGAGGGAGGATATGAATTGACTAACGTTTCAACTCTGTTACTTCTAATTCCCATACTTCTCTTAAGGATACAGAATGAGAGATGCTTCAATAATATGTTATGCTCAGGACAGATACTCCGGTATTTATTAAGATTTATCTGCACCGTATCTTTTGGCATAGACTCCTCTTTTTATTTTTGGATTCAAGAATGTCTTTTTAAGTTTTCAAATCTTGAAGTGTTTCCCTTTATACCTGAAGGACTGGGGAGCTCAGGGAGGTGCAGGAGTTTATGGAGGTTTCTGGATTCGAAGGCAAGTTGGAAAGAACAGTGCAGAACATGGGTAGGCTACATCGGAAAGTATGGTGGGGGGGGCAGCAAATGGTATATTTTATGCTTTTGAAAAGTCTAATTAGCTTTGATTTTTGAGAATGTCACTCTGGGAATGAGTGTGTGGGGTGTGCAGCAGAAAAGGGGGCATGACAATGGATTTGAAAAGAGGTTTTGAAATGAGCCCCTACCACCAGAATTGTCAGCACCTCAGTTCCCAAATATCTACTCCCCCTCCTTTGTTTGGCAGGATACCTGGGAGGCTCAGATGTCCTTCTTGGAAGCTGGTAAAATTCTTTCATTATGGCAGCTGAGACCAGTGTCTGATCAGCTGCTTTGTAGCCATAGCTGTTGCTTCTGTCACTCTGGCTGGTAGCCTTGGGGCCTCCTTGGATGCCAGTGACCTGGCCTGGCTGGCTGGTCTTATCCCTACTGGGATTGGCTTAAGCAGATCTGATGGTTATACAGTCCTCCATCTGGCCCATCCTCATGTGGTCCTACTGCTCTTTGCTGTGTGGCAGTGGCAGGGAAGAGAGGCCCTCCTTCTCCTTTTTTTTTTAAACCAAGGATTAGAGACCTTTATTTCATTCGCAGAATGGCCTCCTGCTGTTTCTTTAAATGCGCCCTAGTGTTGGTACACTTTGATTGGATGATCTCTTCTTCCTGCTTTTTGAAGTTCAAAGTTTTACACAACAAGGAGGGAATCACCTAGAATTGTCACACTTACAAGTAAATACCAAGAACAGCCAGTTCAATTTGAATATTAGATCACCAGTGAAGAATGTTTTAACCTAAGTATGTCCCATGCAACGTTGGGGACATACTTAGGCTGAAACATTCTTCTTTGGTGATCTACAATTCAAATTGAACTGGGTGTCCTGTATTTTATCTAGCAACCGGATAAGTATGAAATCCTAATTACAGATCTTGCAGCCTCCCAGGCCCCTTGTCACACTTACAGTGTAACCAGGGCATTAGGTGACACAGGGGGAAGGAAGAAATCACTCCTTTTCTTAGGCACCTCAGCGGCCACAGAAGGTGCCTTCCCAAGAGAATGGACTCAGGGCCAGTACAGGGATGGACCAGGGCTGAGTTCATATACTTACAAAAAGAATGTTTTCTATCAAATTTGGCATCCTGAAACAAGCTCTACAGTGTTACAGCGTGGATTCCCAGAAGGAAAAGAACTTGAGTTTGGCCTACAAATGCATACTCAGGGTTCTAATCACTTTTTGCTTAAGTCAAATGGCTGACAAAATATAATGGTTTAGACTCCTAAATTTTGAAAAATCAAAATATTTATATATTGGTTGGGTCTGGCAAGATCATTTTGTGAGAAATGCTGAGTAAGCAGTTATACCCTTATCCTTACCCCTCCCCCCTTTCATTTATTTCAGGGGAAGGAGAGAATATGTCTACGTGGTGACAACAGATTAGTAAACATCTTGGCAAAAATCTGCCAAAATGGAGAAATAAAATGTAATTATCCATACAATGGAATATTATTCAGCCTTAAAAAGGAAGAAGATTCTGACACGTGCTATAACATGAGTGAACCTTCAGATTATACTAAGTGAAATAAGTAAGTGACAATGGAAAATACTCTATGGGGGCGCCTGGGTGGCTCATTGGGTTAAAGCCTCTGCCTTCAGCTCAGGTCATGATCCCAGGGTTCTGGGATCAAGCCCTGCATCGGGCTCTCTGCTCAGTGGGGAGCCTGCTTCCTCCTCTCTCTCTGCCTGCCTCTCTGCCTACTTGTGATCTTTGTCAAATAAATAAATAAAATCTTAAAAAAAAAAAGAAAGAAAATACTCTATGATTCCACTTATAGGCAGTATCTAGAGTAGCCAAATTCATAGAAACAAGAAGTAGAATGGTTGCCAGACTAGGGTAAGGGAAGTTGCTTAATCTGTATGAAAGTGTTCTGGGGGTATCGGGGTGGCTCAGTTGGTTAAGCATCTGACTCTTGATTTCTGCTCAGGTCATGATCTCAGGGTTGTGAGATTGAGCCCTGCATCAGGGTCCACACTCAACAAGGAGTCTGCCTGGGATTCTTTCTGTCTTTCTCCCTCTGCCCTTTCACCCTGCTCATTCTCTCTCTTGAAATTAAGTAAAGTCTTTTTTTAAATGTTAGAAAATGTTCTCAAGATCTGTTGCACAACAATGTGAATATAATTAACCCTATTGAACTATCCACTTAAAAATGATTGATATGTTATGTGTCTTCAAAATTAAAGCTAAATTAAAAAGAAAATATCTTAGCTTCTTGATTTTGGTTTTCTAACCCAATCTAAAAGGATTATTAATTCATCTGCTCAAAATTGACTTGGTTGGATAAATTCCCCAGATTATTCAGTTAAGTAGAAAACTCAGTCTACTGGGAATATTTCAATTCCTTCCTACTGGATTTTTACCTCATGTTTTCCTACATGGTTGGATTTATTGTCTTGGTGTCAAATACTACAAAGGGTTGCTTTGATAGTTTGGATGCAGAGAGAGAGAGAAAATGTTTTTCCCTTACGCATAATTTTGAAGTGAAAGTTTGATGAATTATAGCAATAAGTAGATGTGTGGATAAGAATTCCTGAAACCATATGACTGATCATCTTAGAAGGAGCTCCACAAAGTGAAACTGGCCCATATTCCTTATGCATTCAGTGATTTTGCTTACATGAATTCTTCTTTTTTCTTTTAAAAAAATTTATTTATTTATTTATTTGAGAGAGAGAGAGTTAGCAAGTGAGACAGAGGGAGAGAGAGAGATAAAGACCAGTCAGGGGAGGGACAGAGAAGCAGACCCCCCACTGAACAGGGAGCCTGACATGCCACTTGAACACAGGACTCTGCCTAACTGACTGAGCCATGCAGGCACCCTACATGCATTATTCTTAAAATGCAAAGTTATTTCTAAATGGTGAAAAGAATAGGGTGAGAAAAATCTGACTCCACGTATAACCATCTTTCAGAGCAAAGATAAAATGTTGTTTAAAATTAAAGAATACTTCATTATTGTAATTTTAAAAGATCAACATACCATTTCCCTAAACATTGTCTTTCATGTGATGTGATGGTCCCTTTCCAGTAAATTGTTCTCCAGTTAATTCCTGTCCATTATTTTTCTCCAACAGAAAATTTTAGTCCCCAGAAAAAATTCAATTTTGATCATTTTTGCAACCAAAGACTGGGTGATCCTTTGGCTAGCACCATAATTTCAAGAAATGATTTTGCTCTTGCAAAAATGCAATAGCATACAATAGGCTGTGAGTGTCTAAGTGGCTGGCAGCTTTTAGAATTTTTGTAAAATTCTTGAGGAATAAACGTAAAATGTTTTTGATAAAATGTTTCAGGTCAGGTGCTGATGTGCTGTTGATTTAGGCAAAATAGTGAGTGAAATAGAAACTCCCAATTGGCTCAGCTTACTCTTCCACTCATTCATTGATTCACTGGGCAGATATAAACCAAATATTTAATATGTGAGGCAGTATTTTTCAATTTGATTTGGATTGGTGACAATCACGTTATACTTTGAATGTAAATACTGTGAAATTTCTGTTTTCCTGGTAGGTTTTCTTTAGTAGGAATTATCTAGACAATTGCCCAAACTTTTGTATTAACATTGCTGGTGGCATGAAGCAGACAGCCTAACACTGGAATTGTATTCTAGAACACTCCAGATCACTGAGAAGGAAGGCAGTAATGTTTTTGGTCCTTAATGCCATAGCATCCTCCCCACAAGAGGATCCTTGAGCATCCCTTCCATTCCCTGTCCTTCTGGCTCCCCAAGATTTCTCTGTCTTCTCTCTGGCCTTGCACCCAACTTGTTCTAGATCATCAGTGTGACCACACAGCCAGCAATATGTCCATCTTCTCCTTCATTTGGGCAGAGGAAATGCTCCTCTGCCTTTCAGAATTCAGTATTTATTCTCAGCTTTCCTACTTAAAAATTCTGGTAAACATGTTTATTATCATTCTCATATTTTTTTTTTCTCAACAAATTTTCCTGGGGTGCTATTAAAATTCTGGAAGTCATGGCAAAGCTATTGGAACAAAGCCACCAGAAATAGGAGAGAGGACAAGGACATGTCCAGAGCAGGCAAGTTAAACCATGGCGTGGCCAATAAACAAAGAGGAACAAGAAGAAGCCAATTGAGCGCCATGTTGGACGAAGGAAAGAAGCAACCTAGTATTCCAGAAACAGGAAAGAACATGCATAAAGAAAATGTTTCCCACTCTGCTCCATCACTAATAAAATCTTGTCACATGAATTTTAATCAGTCTGTAACTTTATCCACATGACGCTTCAGCCTTTGTTCTGTCTCTTTCTTTTCTTCTGCCTGGTTGTAGCCTGGGAAGACTTTATAGCTCCACCGGGAGAGAGGGGAAGAAAAAGATCTGCTTGGTACTATTTAAGCTTTTAAAGAGCACTTACTTTATTTTTCCTTTCCTACAGATCTCAGCCAAATGCTGCTCCTCCCTTTTGAAAGAAACTTCGGGTGTACCTGCTCTTTCATCTCCTGTGTGGAAAAACGTCTATCGGCTTGAAGCCCTAGGAGTCTTAATTTTCAAGGATTTTCGTTGTAAGCCGTTCAAGGCATGAGCTAAGGTTTCAAGCAAAGGTAACTTTAGTAGTTGAGCCTGATTTCTACCCCCGCCTCCACCCTTGAGGGCTGTACGGGTAGCTTTCTCTGAGTGGGTAAGCTCCTTAACTAAGATGTAAACTTATGTTCCCTGGTATCTGATAAAGGTTGCTGGAGACTGACACTTAAGGGAAAAAAAAAAAAGGAGAAACTGAATCCAAAGGCTTACAAAGGGATTAGAAAAGTACACTCCAGATGGAAAATTTTATGGGAGCTGGAGAAAATGTATAAGTGAAATATCAGTATCATAAAATAACAGGAAATAGTGTAATCTACCTGATGGAGAAAATTGTCACTTTAAAAAAAACTATCCTAATTTCCTTCAAAATTGTTCTTGTTTTTGAGCCAATAAAGTGCAGCTAAGCTGACCACGGGCCTTTCTTCTGCCAAACTCCTATTTGCCAACAGAACCTCTGTGTGTTTACAATTCAAACTTTTCCATTTTTTTTTTCTAATTAAAATAAAGCCACCCAGGGGCAGACAGAAATCATGTAATAAAGGAAGAAAATTGCTAATGATCTGGGTGAATTATGATCCAGAAGTTTAGAGAAAAATCAGATTGAGTGTTAGAGCAATGGACTCAGCAAATTTGGGGTCAACCAGAAAAAAATGTTTGAGGAGGAAATCCTGTGTTTTCCTTTTATAAGTAAAGATAATAATATAATTTGTCTTAAGTATGTGCATGGTAGAAGATAAATCAGCAGATGAATGTCTAAGGTAATTATTCTGGGGAAATATGATATTGATGTAATTTTTGCCTGGGTTTCCCTCTACCCCAAACCTTTAGGATGGATCACATGACTTAGTAGACACTATTGCTCAACATATGAGGAAATCTTTGTTCTCTTCTTTAGACAGGACATTATCAGGATTAATTTCCTGTTATCTATGCATATAATTGATTGAGATAATTATGGCATCTCCAAAGATAATTACTTGAATTGATTTTATAAACCAGGATACACACACGCACGCACACGCACGCACACGCACGCACACATGCATGCATACACACACACTTCCTCTTCAAGAACATGAAGGTTGGTCAGGTATTATGCTAGGCACAGTGGAGAATAAGAAGATGAACTAGAACTCAAAGATCTAAGTGCAAGTGAAAATATGCTTTTGGGGAGAAAGGAATAAATGTCATAAGAGATGCGCCGATAAAATAGTACTGAAGTTCAAAGGATGGAGGATAATTTAGGGATGGAATGGAGTCTAAGACAGTCCTCTTAGAGGGGTAGCATTTGCATGAACTTTCAGGGTTTGCTTGGATTCAGGCGAGATCCTGACTGAATTTGCATGAATCTTAAATAGAGCTTCATACGTTTACTTGTTAATTTATTCATTTGACAAATGTTTATTGTGCTGTAAGTGTTCTATGTTCTGAGGATAGAGCAGTGAACCAAACAGTCGAATAGACCCCATGGAGCTGCTATTCTGGCAGGAGGAGGTGGTGGTGGTTGTATTTCAACATTTTATTTTCTTTGAACATTTGTTGCGTTTGAACTACTGGTATTTGGGCAAGTTGAGAAAAATTGTTTTTCTAGCTAATCCGTTTGTGCCTACTGGAAGATTTTAGACAGGTGTCAAGAAAGACACTGATATAAAAGTGAAGTGTGCATTTGTAATAATTCAAATGCAAATTATAGAATTGTTTTGCATTTCCTAAGGAAATCATTTGAAAAGTCATATAGATTATGCATAGTTTGCCAAGAAGTGGAGGAGAAAGGCAGATAATAGTGGTTTGAGAACTCTAACTACCAGAAGCAAAGGATAAGAATGAAAGCAATAGGAAAGAAATGGCCCTTATCATTTATAGGGAAGGATGTAGAGCAGAAGGAATATGACATGGATGGGATTAGTTCAGGAAGCAGAAATTTAGTTTTGGAAGAAAAACATCCCTCATGTCCACTTTATGATAAATGTGTAAGAATTTGTCTCTTCTTACTTTGAAAATAATGTTCAGGTTTTTTGTTTTATACAATCCTTGAGTCTCCCCAAGAAGAAGATGAACAGTGTTATAAAAGAAAGCTAGCAACAGCTTCTATGTAATATGAAGAGCTAGGACTTGTGTCCATGAATATGCCATGAACAGACTAATTCCACTTACTAGAAAATGGATAAACATATTATCATTCAAGGTTCTATAATCACTAGAAAACAGCTTGTTAGTATTTAAATAATAGTGTTTTTAATCTATAGAATAAACAAACAGGATTTCTTTTTTTTAAATTGAGATATATTTGACATATAACCTTGAGTAAATTTAAGGTATATAACGTGTTAATTTGATACATTTATATATTGCTATATGATTGTCACTATATCAATAATTAGCACCTCTGCCAGACTTTATAATTATTCTTTCTTTGCAGTAGTTGGACCAATTAAGTTCTAGTCTTTTAGCAAGTTTCATGATTATAATACCATATTGTTGTTCATATTAACTATATTTTGCATTGCCTGTCTATTTACTATGTGTTGTAAGTTTGTACCCTTAAACAATATCTGTCTTTTTTTTTTTTAAGATCTTATTTATTTATTTGACAGACAGAGATCCCAAGTAGGCAGAGAGGCAGGCAGAGAGAGAGAGAGGAGGAAGCAGGCTCCCTGCAGAGCAGAGAGCCCGATGTGGGGCTCGATCCCAGGACCCTGAGATCATGACCTGAGCTGAAGGCAGAGGCTTTAACCCACTGAGCCACCCAGGCGCCCAACAATATCTGTCTTATTTCCCCATTCCCTATTCCCCAGTAACCAGCCTTCTATTACCTATTTTTATAAGTGTGGTTTCTTAAAATTCCACACAAAAATGATATCATAAAGTACTTGTCTTTCTCTATCTGACTTATTTCACTTAACATAATGAGCTCAAGGTCCATCCATGTTGTTCCAAGTAGCAGGATGTACTCCTTTCTCATATACGAATAATCTTCTGCTCTCCCTGAACATACCACATTTTCTTTATCCAGTCACCTATCAACAGACCCTTAACACAGTAACCAAGATATGCAAACAAGATTTCAAAGAGAAGGTAATCCAGTTTTTTTTTTTTTCCTCCCCCTCAAAAATTCTTTTCTCACTGTGGAAGAATCATCAGATGTTCACAAATCCAACCGTCATATTCTTGTTCTTTTAGGAAGCAGAGCTTGAGGCAAGGATTAAAATGTCAATAATTGATTTCAGAGGTGCAAGCCTAAGGTGGTGGGACTGAGGGGAAAAAGGGACCTTGAGACAAGGAATGATGGGAAGTCATGTGATGTGCTGGGTTACTTCGTTGGCCACTGCTTCACAATGAGTTGAAAAATACAATAATTTAGTAAAAACCTGTGTCACTTCATGGTGAAGAAATTTCTGGGAGGTTTACAAGGAGAATCACACCTCAGAGGAGTCCATGGAGAAGACAGCAGAGCTGATCTCTGATCTCTTGTTTCCCGTTAGCCAAGATTCAGCCTCTGGGAGTTAATTTTCCCAGAGTTCTAAGTTGCGACATCTGCCTCTTTTATAGCCTCTCAGGAAGCCAGACCCCGTGATGCTCCATAGCATCACATTCCTACCAAGTTAGGAAGGGGAGAGGCAGCTTGGCACATGACGAGGTAGCTTGGCACTAAGAAAGAATGTGGGAGACAGTGGAGGGGCTCTGAGAAATTATAGAAGTTTTGTGTTCAAAACACCCACCAAAGGTTGGACAACAAATGTCCATATCCGGGCATTTGTCTCTCCTGTTTGGATCTTCTGGCTTTTATAGTACACTTCATCCAGCAGTAATTAGGCCATGCCCGGGAAGCACCTTACCTAAATGTTTGCCCATTAAGTGAATTATTTATATATGTTTCCCTATCCAGATCTTCATGAGCTTCACAGGAATGAAGCCCCATTTATTTCTTTTTCTCCACCACGTAGCAGAGGTCATGACGTACAGCTTTCCTTCAAAATTACCAAGAAAGAAGGGTAGATGGGAAAAAAAAAAAAAAGGAAGGAAGCAAAAAGTTAGATTGAATGACAAAAAATATTATTATTTTACTTATCTTTCTCTCTACTAAATGTGTAAAAACATCAACTCTGTCAGTGGTTACTTGGTACTTTATAAACCAGTGGGGGTGGGCAGGAAGTATAGAGGAAAAAGGTACATGTATTTGGAAAATTCTCCCGGTGTCAGACCCCAACCCACTCCCCAGAGATTTTGACTGACATTCCTGGCAGAATAGCATACCCAAAGTCATGGAAGTGGGAAAGTGTAGTGTTCTGGGAAAACCTCAAGTAGCCAGGTTTACCTGGCTCTGTTTCCATTTTTACTCTTGAACTCTTAGTTATGTTCATTAGGTCGACTCTGCTAGAACAAGGCAGAAAAGGTTTTCTGGATGGCATCTAGATTTTTCCTGGATTTTTTTTTTTAAAGATTTTATTTATTTATTTGAGAGAGACAGAGAGAGCTAGCACGCATAGGCAGAGAGAAGGAGCAGCAGACTCCCTGCTGAGCAGAGAGCTCCATGGAGCTCTGGGAGGATTGTGGGGTGGAGTGAGGCTCCATCCCAGGATCCCGAGATCACAACCTGAGCCAAAGGCAGCTGCTTCGCGGCCTGAACCACCCAGATATCCCTCACCTGGAATTTCTTGACTCTGCTTGGGTGCATGTCCATTATAAGCCATGTGAAGAAGGCCAGATGAGGTCTCTTTCCCCCTCACATAATTTTAGAAAGTAAGCATTCCAAAAAGAAGTTTTTAGTTCCCTAAATTGGAAACGGGAGGAGGAAAACCATAAATGACTTCACAGAAATAGAGATGGACTGATGCTGCATGACAGCCAGTCTATGGGCTTTTCTTCCCAACCCAGCCAGCATTTCCAGCTTTCTTGGGGTTAAACATAGCCCAGAAGCACGTTGCTACAAAACAGAATGGAAAACAGAGGACCCAGTTTAACTCGATTTCTCTGGCCCAGGGTGGGTCACTGTTACCCTGAAATAGCCTGTGAACAGCACAGTTCTCTAAGTCCTTCTACCATATTAAATTACCAAAATAAATAGCAGCTATGTTTTATCTGCGGTATCAGCAAGATCATATAACACAATGTAGGCTGGTATCACTTAACAAGCTGGGCTTAAAAAAAAAAAAAAAAAAAACCACCAAATCCATAGTGGAATATTGGAAAGAGTCGGGCGCTAATGCATACCACAGCAAGCTCACTCATTACTGTATTAGGATGAATTAAAGCCTTAGATCTGACTAATTGATTCAGAATCCCCATAGTCTGCAATGTGATGCCCGCTTTTATAAGCCAAACGTAAAGGCTGATTTTTACAGCTGAATGCAGCAAAGGGGCCTGTTCTTGTGGAACGATTGTACTCCTCTGGGTCGACATAGGATGCGTCCAACAGTCTTCTTTTTTTCGAAAGAGGGTGAAGGAAGGTCGGGTGTTACTTTACTAGGTGACCCAAGAGAAGCAAGGAGAGAACACATCCTCCATGAAAACATGAAAATGTTTTAAGATTTTCATCTTATCGGGCACCTGGGTGGCTCAGTGGGTTAAGCAGCTGCCTTCGGCTCAGGTCACGATCTCAGGGTCCTGGGATCGAGTCCCGCATCGGGGCTCTCTGCTCAGCAGGGAGTCTGCTTCCCTCTCTCTCTCTCTCTCTGCCTGCCCTCTGTCTACTTGTGATCTCTCTCTGTCAAATAAATAAATAAAATCTTAAAAAAAAAAAAGATTTTCATCTTATCATCACCTGTAGATGCAAATGGAGATGAATCTCCACACTAGAAATTCTCAACTTGTTATTGGGGGGCACATCTAGTTTAGTGAAAAATGTGTAGATGAGTTGAATGCAAGACAGTTTTATTACTTTTCAGGATGTACGTTACTTTCACTGAAATGTCAACAAAGTGCTCGCAAATTCTAGCAGGCCTGCTAACTAGACAATTCTTTTTAATCTCTGTTAGTCTATTATCAAACTGTTCATGTTTTAAAAAATTATTGACTTAAAGGTTTAACAGCTTCAGTAATCTTATTTACAATATATTATAAACATATTCTAAGTTGAGCAGAGAAAAATCTCAAGTGAGTTTAAGTTTTTGTGCTTAGCTAAAAGTAAAAAATAATAATAAAAAAGGCCCCAAACCCAGCTGCCACAATCTCTTGATTAGATGATATAAAAAAATGATTCTTTTAAAGAAATTTCTATTTTTATTTACATGGTAGTTAATATTGAAAGTGGTAGATAGTAATACATTTATTAAATTACCTGGGGGGCTCAGTGCATTAAGTGTTTGGCTTCAGCTCAGGTCATTATCCCAGGGTCCTGGGATCGAGTCCTGCATCAGGCTCTCTGCTCAGGAGGAAGCTTGTTTCTACCTCTTCCTCTGCCCTCCCCCCGTCTCATTCTCTCTCTCTCTCTCTTCCTTGTTCTCTCTTAAATAAATAAGTCAAATCCTAAAAAAAAAAAAAAAAAAAAATGTTACTGTGAACCCAGGTTCTCAGAAGCAAAGAATCATGCATTTGAGGAGACGTTCAAAGTCATCCAGTTAACCCAGTACAGGAAGCCCTTCTTTCTACAACTTCCCAACAGCAGACTGTTTATACTTTTTAACTCCATTAGTGGCGGGAATCTCACTATGAGAGGCAACCCATTCCCTCTTTGGATAGCTGAGACAGTTAAAAAGTTCTTTCTTCAGATGAGCTAAATTCTGCCAACCTGTAACTTTCCATCTGCTTGCCCTACTTTTTCCTCTTGGAAAAATATAAACTAAACATTATTCCTTTTCTATATGCTAACTGTTCAGATATTTAAAGACAGCTGTCTTATTCCCTTTGCATTTTTTTTTTCATTTTCCCTTTCATGTAATCTATTATCAAGTGACATTTCTCCATATTTTTGAGTTTTGGGGTTACAAGTGCAAAAGTATATATTTTTAAGTTTCATTTTTGTCAGAGGAAATACAAATACAAACAGATGATAAAGTAGAAGACATCATTCCGCCTCACAAACCATGCAAAAACTAAGTCAAAACAGTTGAGATACCACATGTAACCGAGAGAGAGACAAAGATTTTTCAAAGATGGAACCAGAAATTTGGCAAAGGAACAGGGAAACAGGGACCCGCCACACCTCTGGTGGGAAAGTGAATTGATACAGACTTTTTGGAAAGTGAGTTCTCTGTGTATATGGCAACAATGAAATTGAAGGAGTTTTTGTCAAGAATTAAGGATTCGGACAAACTTTTTTTTTTTTTAGGAACTATGGCAACAACATCCAAAGTAACAAAGGTGAAAACAATCTTGTAATAGTTCAATAAATTACAGAATACCTCCTGTGGTATTAGAAAATTGTGCTTCAGAATAAAATTTAATGGTGTGGTATTGACTAGGAAAAAAAGCAAGTACACAAGGTCATGTGCCAAGTGATTTCCATTCTCTAAACAATAAAAGTGTAAACAAGTTTGTTTCTCTCCATTCACACATATATCTACATAAGAGAGGAGAGATGGATAGGTGTGAATAACAATGACAGCAACAAAACTGGAAGAATTTTCACTGAAGGGAAGCCAGTGGTCATTTAAATGAAGGCTGTTTTGGTTTTATGTAATCATTTTATGTCATCATTGAAGATCATTACGAGTGATTTTTCTGGTTCATACTCCATTAGTTTCTTCCACATTCCTTCAGCTTTATGTCATCTTAAAACTTGACAAATACGCTGCCTTTGCTTCTAGGTAAATCATTTTGTAAGATGTACAACAGGACGGACCCCAGGACTAAGGATTACACCGTTAAGGCAATGGGTCAAGGCATCCCAGTTTGCGTGCTGATATCGAAGATGAAAGTTCATTAATTCAATCATGTACTTTTTTGTTTGTTTGTTTTTTTAAATATTTTATTTATTTGACAGAGATCACAAGTAGGCAGAGAGGCAGGCAGAGAGAGAGGGGGGATGCAGGCTCCCTGCTGAGCAGAAAGCCCAATGTGGGCCTCAATCCCAGGACCCTGGATCATGACCTGAGCCTCTGAGGCAGAGGCTTTAACCCACTGAGCCACCCAGGCTCCCCTCAATCATGTACTTTAAAAATCAAATGCTTATGAAACACCTAGTATATGTCAGACCTGTGCTAGATATTGGGCTTCTCAGGCATGTATAGATCAACATCTTGTTCTGCGTTGTGGACACTTAAACCTGGGCTGGGGACTCTTCATCCACTCATTCAGCCCCAGTGATCCTCCGTCCCCCTCCAGGGCCTAGGCTGTCCCCTTTCCAGTGTGTCCCCTTAAGGGTGCTCTGAACATAGAGAGTGAATGGCCCCAGGCCTCAGGGTGGCCTAGGAGATTGTGAAGAAAGCTTGCAGGGCTCAGACATAAATTCTGGGTGCCCCTGTGTGTCCACAGGGTCCCTTGCAGGGGAATGGGATGAGAGGGCGTATACAAATAAGGACATAGGCTCCAAGGAGAGGGAGATTTCTCATTCGGACCCTGCTCTCTGAGACCTTGGGAAGGTATGTTGGTTAAGGTAGGAGGATAGATCTATTTTGCCCGACAGTTCACTTACTTTATTCATACCTTTTAAATATTTAGACATATTGTATGTTGGGCTCTTGCCCTGGACTCTGCAAATGTTAGGGGAACACCTGTATCTGAGAATTATGTAAGGGGTAAAACCAACAAGTTCTGGGGGTTGGGAATGGGTGTTGAGGTAGAGGGGAGTCTACACAGTTGTTGGGTTTTGCTCTTAAAGGAGGTGGATAGTGACAGCCTTTCCTGGGAGGGAAAGCATGGGGAAGCCTCAAAATTGAGGACTTGTCAGGAGTGTATGTCTGATATGTTAATTTTTAGTATCTTAGAAAAATCTAGGAGATGTCGAATAGAATTCATTAATTTGAAACTCAGTCTGACTATATCCTCCAGCACCAAAAGAGATAACAAACCACTGGAGCTTTCTGCTTGGTTAGCACGGAGAGATGAGGGTAGGGCTATGGGAGGAAGAGAAAACCTCGCAAAGGATGGGATCCATTTATACTCTGCTGAGTGATACGGCACTGAATAATGATAAGACGAGTCCATGGCAGGGGTACCAGTAGTTGAATATGAGCAGTGGGTCTCCTGGGACCTCGTTCTAGAATTATGAGGACCTTTATACTGTTGCTTGTATATCAGAATTGTAGTATTGGACGTTGAAGTGTTCGCCTCTCCTTGACCTAGCATTGCATGCACACGGTTTCTGTGAGTTCTCATTACCCTGCTCCCTCCCCCTCTTCCTCCAGCTCCTTCTCCTCCTCCATCTTCCTAAGGCAAGGTACTAGAAGCCATACAAGGGAGATGGAAGTTCACGTGACTAGCGCTTTTTCAATTATTTATTTATTTTAAAAGATTTTATTTATTTATTTGACACAGAGAGACACAGTGAGAGAGGGAACACAAGCAGGGGGAGTAGGACAGGGAGAAGCAGGCTTCTTGTGGAGCAGGGAGCCCCATGTCGGGCTCGATCCCAGGACCCTGGGATCATGACCTGAGCTGAAGGCAGATGTTAAATGACTGAGCCACCCAGGTGCCCCAAATAGTGCCTTTTTAAGGAGTATTTTCTTGGCTCGGTTTATATTTTAAAAGCATCAAGGTAGAAGAGGTTACCTCCTTCATCACTGAACAAACTGTTCCAAGGTTTGAGATCAATAAATCTCAGAGCAGATGAGTTCTTCACAGTCGAATGAAGACCTGAATGTTCTCCTGAAGTGGTCAGGAGAGCAGTCTCCTTAACTTCTGGTAAAATATATGGTTCCTATTTCTGAATTAGGGTGCAGAAGATTTGGTCCCTTGGTCATCAGTGGGACTAAAGAGCATGAGACTAGAAGGTCTGAACTCCATCTTTACTGAATATGTGGTTCAACGGTACCCAGAAGGATCTGCTATAATAACTCAAGTTCAATGGGAAGACACATTTCCAATGCCTGAGATCACATATAGAATGAGTAGCTAAACCAGGGGGAGAACCTGTAGCTTCTTTTTCCCCCCTTTCAGACATCCAAATGAGAACTGCTCATCGTAAAGATAAAAGTAGTCTCTTCCACATTTAAAAAAGTTCAAGCCTATGTACATGTAATATTTATTTATGTCTCCCATGTGGTGATTGAAGGACACATGCTTCTGGAACATATGGAGTACTTTTCCTTTCAAAGTCAACAGAGATTGTTAATATTCAGGAAGAACCAATGGCAAAATGAGTGTTGGTGCCTCTAAAGCCCCAAGAGTTTGAGAAAGTTACTAACTTCAGGTCACACACACACACACAGGTCACCTTTCCTGTGATAATAACAATTTCTGAGCAAAGTTTGGCCTCCATGAGGACTAACGTGAGGTGTGTTTTAAGTTCCTTGAGTGTCATCGTGGGTGATGGGGTAAGGTAATCTCTGTGCAAGGTGGTCCGGTACCGGATTTTAGACCAGAAGCCAATCCTGTGACATACACGATGAGTGGTCCTTGCTCAGTTCAGTTAAATGAGTTAGCTCAGTCTGAGGTTAGTGGGACCATGGACTAGGTTCACACTGAGGTTTGAGCCTATTAGATTCATTTTAATCCTTGACCATATAGACTGTGTGCTTAACCTTAATTTTACACGGCATAAACTACAGCTGAACTTTATTTATGTAACTCACTGCTGTTTAATTACTATTGTAAAGGAGGAAAAAGCTTTCTCTACCCTCTTAGTTTAAGTGACTGCAGCTTGTGAATTAAACTGACAAAAGGAAGACTAAGTGGGGGGAAAGGCACACATGCTTTATTTGATGTTAATATTTTAATTTTTTCTGTGCATGGAGACTTTCATAGAAAAGAAATAAATATGCAAAGAGGTGGTTAGACCTGGGGGCTGATATGCCATTTTAACAAAAAGGTTTAAGCTTCTAGGGGTGGTATGTTGTGGGAAGGTAAATATATGGGGGCAGGGGACTAATGGAAGATAAGGGTTATTTCACTAAGGTTTGTTTGCAGACTTATCTCAGTGCTGACTTTGCCTTGAGTGAAGAGTTGTTCTCTTCCTCGTTCTGTCGAGAAGAGGGGAAAGATCTTCACAAAGGGAAATTCATGTCCTGCTTTTTGGCCCATAAAAGGAGGGCAATAAAAATCAAAGGAGGGTAATAAAAAAGCCAGAAAAGAACATGATTTTAAAAATTAACTAATAATTCATTTTAATTAATTTTTGATTGCATAATAATAATTCAATGCCTCTTCACATAATGATTTTGTAATACTTTTTTTTTTCTACACCAGACATAGAAAGATAGTTCAATCCTTCCTCTTTTATGGTTGATCCAAAATTATTTTTAATATTGATAATTTTTTTAACTGAAGTATAATTAACATACGGTATTATATGAGTTTGGGATACACAATTTAATACTGACAATTTAATGAGGTTTCTTTCAAATAACTCATTCATAATGTTGCAAATTTTTAGAATTGCTGCCAAATTTGGGAAAAGCATCAAGTTTCTTTCCTATTTGATCTATAAAACTTAGAAGAACTTTCCATGAGTAAATTTTGGATTCCATACATTTTAGACCTACTTCTACTCACACACTTCTTGTGCCGGGTGCTCTAGTATGTGTTTCTATTGTGGCCCTGCTCATTCTGTCACAACTTAGGGTGGAGTTTTAATGGGGCCAATAGGAATGTCCTTGGAAACCGTTCCTTCACTAACACCACCAGCAAGAATTTACCTATGCATGGAAGTGTCTATGAGCCACACAAATTTTTTCCACTAAAACAAACTAAATTGATCCCAAACTTAATTTCTTTTATTGGGATTTCAAAAATGCCTACAGCTACCTCATGGTGGCCAGACAGAAGGAAAAGATAGAGTGGATGGAATATATTAGTTGCATAAATTAAAAAAAAAATTGACCATATAAGACACTTTGTTGGGGCACGTGGGTGCCTCAGTCAGTTAAGTGTCTGCTCTGGTGAAGGAATTTGCTTTTGTTTAGAATTTTTTGGCAACAGTTGTCTCTCCTGCTATAGGTTATGGTGGAGGAAATAGTTAGCATGTAGGCGTTGGTGAGAATGACTTTAGACTTACCGTCTTCCAACAGCAGGCATGGCTGTCTCGCTCTTTCTGAAAAGGTTGCTAAGCATGGACTTTAACCCAGCCTTTCAGGGTTTGTTCATTACATTACTCAAGAATGAGGAAATAGAAAAATAAACACGAGCCTTTGAAAATCTTTTGTGGCATAAGAGAACAAAGCATTAGTTACTCAGAAAAAATGGACAGATTTATTTCATGAGGTGTAAGAAATATTTACAGAACATCTTGTTCTCAATGAGAATATTATTTCTATTTAAGGCAGGCTGAGATAAGAATTTTCAAAACAAAAACAGTAATCAAAATAAATTCTGTTTTAAAATACTAAAATGCGGACTCCATGTCACAGAACACTTTAAGAATGAAATAGACAATAAGCTGAGAAACTATCCCAGATTTCAGAATGAATTAATATAAAGATACAAATACGAGAGAATTGTTAGCAACAGGAAGGTCAATTCATGGAGAATCAGGTCTTGAAGAGTAAGTATTCTCACTTAGAAATAACAAAAGTGGTGCCTGGGTGGCTCAGTCGGTTAACCATCCGACTCTTGATTTCGACTCAGCTCATGATCTCTGGGTTGAGGGATGGAGCCCCACAGTGGGCTGGGGGCTCAGCACAGGGTCTGCTTGTCCCTCTTCTTCTGTTTCTCTCTCCCCACCTTGTGCTTTCTCTCTATTTCTTTAAATAAATAAACAAGGAAAATCTTTTTAAAAAAGGAAAGAACAAAAACAAAGATGAAGAAAACTCCCCAGATACAAAAAATTATGATACCAATAGATTTTCCCTTTTCCAGTTTGTATTAGTGTTCACACAACAAAATGCATTGGACACTGTTCAGAAGCTTCAAGAATAAATGGAGATCTTAGCCACTCTAGGGCAAAAACAATACCAGTAATGCCAAACAAAGCACAATGGTCTGAAGAGACTGTAGGCATCTTTTCTGAAGCAACAAGGTTGCTGATGTAGCTGCAGAACCTTTTTTCCAAAAAGCAACTGATCTTAGAGTTTTACAAATTGACCCTCTTATTTCTATGAAATTAGATGAACTTTATCAGCTGACTGCCACAAAACTGTTAAAAAATATCCTCATGGTGACTAAGGGATGAGTTGAAATGAGCACTGAAAGAGAAATGCCAGGTAGATGACCTCCTCTGTACCTGATGCCGCAAAATTCGGAGGTTCTTCTATTTGAGAAGACTCATCACCTTTGCATTTTCTTGTATTTTTTCCTCTATATTTTGGAAAGTTATCTCGAGAGGATTGCTTTCTATCACAGCATTATGCGATTAGGGAATATTGAATAAAAGCCGGTTAGAAAGGTAGCATTTTCTTGTTGGAGTTTTACTGGTGACACACAAGTGTACGTGTGTGTTTGTCTGTGTGTGTATGGTTGTGAAAGGCAGGAGTATGAATTTGTTGCTGGAACTAGATTTTCTATGAACTAGACAAAAAGCATAGTTTTATTGATTCCACTAAAGGAGATAACTTATATTCGATCTGGGTAATAGTTAAGATGTAATGAAAGGTAGATCATGAGGAAATCAGGATGGTTATTTTAAGATTAAATTAAATACATATAAATACATCTAATTTAAGTGCTGTTTTTAATATGATAAAAAGATAAACCAGTGACTGTGTAGCAACAAAAAATTCATTTTACCTGTGTTTTTTTATTAATATAAACCATACTATTTTACATGTAAGCTTTCAAAAGTCAGAAATCGTGGTCTTACCAACTCTGCATGCCTGAATTTCTGTTAGAGCTGAAGTATTTTGTAAAACACTAAATTGGAAATTAACATCATCATTGGGCTTAAACGGTTGTTATTTCAAAATACAAAAATAAACCCATGCCCCACTTCTGTAATTTAAAAACATTAAAAACTGAATTCACAAATTATGGCTACCACATAATTTAAAGTTAAGACCCTCAGTTATATGAATCACAGTAAATATAATGTAATGCATTGCATGCCAATTGAATAGGAATTTCAAACTATAAGTGAATTTCAACCATCTGAGTTCCAGCTTGCCAAACACAAACTGAAATTGATTTTTCTCCCTTAGACTGTCTTTTATGGGACCATAAGGAAAGACAACGAGTTATATTGCCAGTTTTAAAAGTAAAATTTCTGGCAAATGTTATAGTTCAGAGAAGGAAAATAAGAGAATAGAATAGTCAGGGAAGCCTCCATGGTGGAAGTTAAGCCTTTTATAGATTAGTAAAATCTTATTTTAAAAAATAGCCTTTTCAGGGACGCCTGGGTGGCTCAGTTGTTTAAGCTTCTGCCCCGGGCTCAAGTCACGATTCCAGGGTCCTGGGATCAAGTTCCTTACTCAGCTGGGAGCCCGTTTCTTCCTCTGCCTGCCACTCCCCCTGCTCCTGCTCTCTCTCTCTCTCTCTCTCTCTCTCTCTGACAGATAAATAAATAAAAGCTTAAAGAAGAAGAAGAAAAAAAAGACTTTTCAGTTTTTCCTCTTCTCTCCCCTAGAGGAGCATAATTGAGGAGGAATCTACCTACTTTCAGCCTGAAATCTGGTGACCCTCCAGGAGTGTTTACTGGACCCCAGCCCTCTCCCAGTTTTGCTGGTGGCCCAGGCTTGAGAAATGTCCTCTTTAGAATTAAACCTGATAAAGGATAGCTACATTAATTAGTTTGATAGTGGTAGTCACTTCTACCAATATATATATATACACATATATACATATATATATACATATATAATTTATACAAATATAAATGTGATATATATATACACATATACACATATGCATGTATATATACATACATACATACATATATATGTGTATATACATACATACATACATACATATGTGTATATATATATATATATCACATTTTATATTTAAATATACACAATATTTATTTAGTGTGTCCACAAACACAAAAGCAAGCCTGACATGAACCTTTGCCGAAAATGCAAATCCAACCTAAATTGCCACCCTGTTTTTTAGGTTAAAGAATTCTGGCTGGTTATTTTTTTTTCCAAATTAATTTTGGATCATGAGATTCTATTAGCTGGTTTTTGCTGGCACCGCATTGCTGAAAGGATGACAAGAAATAGGGAGCCTTGGAAATTTTACATGTCTGCCTTAAGAATTCCACTCCCATTTTATAACCCAAAAGTCTTAGATCATTTGGATCTGGTTTAGATAAGCCAACTAAAACGAAACCAAATCGGTGAATCTTCTAAGCTTCCCCCAGCCACCCTTCATTAAGGGAAGAGTCATTTTTGCCTTTTATGAAAAGGCAGAGCCAAAAGACCAATCTTCACTGATTTTCCTTTCATCCAAAACTTTTCCCACAGTTCTGCTGCCAACTCAAGAGCAGAAGTTTCAATTTTTTGCATTGCTGTTTTCAGATACAGGAAAGTTATATGGGGACATTCCCTATAGACTCGTTGGGCCATAGGCATCCCTTTGGTTCAAGGGTTCCCACAGAACCATAGACAAGGCCATCCACGAGCCCTCAGGCACCCAGGCATCAGCTCATCTTCTCCCAAAGATATGCTAAGCCACAAGTATCTTTGTTACTGGGGACTCAGCAAAGACACTGTATAGGAATGCTAGACATGTTAAAAGCTCTTTTGGGTCTTCATCAAATATGAGCCAGAGGGACACCTTGGGACACCTGCAAGAGGTTGTAGAAAGGAGAAGATGTGTCAACATTCTTACCTCTGGCTCTTCAAGCTCTCTCTGCTAACCCCAAAGAGAGCATATTATAGAAGAGGAAGAATAGTATTCTGCCTTTGGTGGGTACATTCTGCCCTGACTTCTTGGGAGTTCTCATTTTCAAGGAGGACCTTTGGCTCTCCATTCGCTTCCAGTAGGTGGGATCTGAGGCAGAGGAGTCTCATACTAAATTCCAACCCGTAGCTGGGGCACCCGAATGGCTCCTTTGGTTAAGCATCCGCCTTCGGCTCAGGTCACGATCCCAGGGGCCTGAGATCGAGGGCCTAGTTGGGCTCCCACTCATTGGAAAGTCTGCTTCTCCTTCCATCCTCCACCCACTCATGCTCTCTCTCTCTCTCTTTCTCAAATGAATAAATAAAATCTTAAGAAAAGTAAATGAATTCCAAACCATAGCAATTACAGAATCCCAGAACACTGGAAGTGGAAGTTGTCTCTGAGATGGTGTAGTCCATTATCCACATTTTATGGAGAGACAAATGTGGCTCAGAGAGATTGGGTGCCTTTCCCATGGTCTCACAGCCAGTTTGAGTCTGAACCAGGATTAGAGGCCAGGTTTTTCCATGCCTGGCAGCTCCAAATCTGTCCTGAGAGACTGATGGTTTCTTTTGGTCCTTATAAATTAGAAAATCTCTGAATTGCATTCAGGTCATTACTTTTTGTTCCTTATGTTATTACATTGCAACTTTTAGTCTCAACCCTTCAGAAGTCTGTAAAACTGACTTAAAAATCTTTCTTGTTCTCAGCGATGACTGTGAGTGTTTGACTACAGTTTGGCCAAACTCAAAAAAGAGTCCTTGATTATGAGAGCCCATGAAACTCTAGAACAGTTATTTTCAGAGGCACCATGAGATTTTGACTTCAGGAGGGCAGTTAATTATGGTTATCCTGTTCAGAGCCTAGCGCAGTATATATAGTAGGTCATCGACAGCTATTTTTTTCAAGAAATTCTTCCCCCACCTATCTAACATGTACAGTTTAGCAGCTCAGGTGATATTGTCCTCTTCGCCGCAACTCATGTTCAGAACGTTAATGCAATCTGTTCTTCTGTCTCACACAGATCTTCAATTGGACGTTCCCTACCTTGTGTTCTATGACACACAAAAGCAAGCCTGACATGAACCTTTCCATGTCTTCCATTGGCTTTGTCAGTACATCAATTATACCCATTGCTCTTTTGTTAAATTCCATTTATTGAATTACAATATATACACAGAAAGATGCTCGTTAAGTGGATGGGCTTCCCGCATTTTTTCAAAATGAACAATGCCTGTTTAAAAATATATATATATATTTATTTATTTGACAGAGACAGAGAGTGCACAAGCAGGGGGATCAGTAGGCAGAGGGAGAAGGAGAAGCAGGCTCCCAAGGATCAAGGAGCCTGATGCAGGCCCGATCCAGGGACCCTGAGGTCATAACCTGAGTTGAAGGCAGTCACTTAACCAACCGAGCTACCCAGGCACCCCTAATGTCTGCTTTTTAATGAAAATACAAAAGTAATAGAAGATCATATCCCAGTCACTGAGAAATTCACAATCTCTTAAAAAGGAAATACCTACATGAAAAAAATGGACTCTTCAAAGAACACGTGCTAAAAATGAACAGACCGTATGATACTTGTTGGGAGATTTCAGAGGAGAGGGAAGACTAGGAAGAGTCTGGGAAGATTTCCTGGAAAACAAAATTTGGGCTAGGATTTTAGAGGTAAGCCATGACTTGGAAAAGGAGGAGGAGAGGGAAAGACAGCTTTAGTTGGAGGGACAGAGTGGCCAAGCATCACCATGTTCAATGGAAGACCAGTAGGTGAACAGCCAATGGAGCTTTGTGAGATGACAGGACTGATGTTATATATTACAAAAATTCTGTTTGGAAAGACAGGGCCTTATATTTTATACTATATTAGATGTGGATTATACCAGGGGCTGAATTCTTTTTTTAACAGGACGGGAGTCAGTGAAGAGGACAGACCAATTGGGAGGCATAGACTGTAGTATAGTCTTCGGCGATAGTACGTCCTCGAGATATTTAGGGCCCAACTGGCACCAGCCCACACACTGGCTCTGAAGGGGCTTGAGCTCGCGTGACAGCGTCCACAAGGATGTGTGAGAGACGGTGGCATAGCTGCGGTGTTGACCGTGATTTACCTGGTGGTGAGGAAGCAAAGGCCAATCATGATTTAATATGTCGTTCCCTGCATCACATTTGAGGCTGAGCACTGAATGTTTTCATTCCAAAAACGACCTTGTGAGTTTTTACTACGAGATGGACCCACAAGGTGATATATTGTTGGTCAAAGGCTTTTTTGATGAGCCTGAAGAAACAACAACTCCATCCTTCTTTCTTTTGTGAGCCTGACCCCATGCAGAGGTGTGGGCTAGGCAAATAAATAGCAAGAATAAGAACGTCTTTATTCCCCTCCCATTCCCTTGACTTTGCCCTTTGTACCGTGGCAAACTGGAAGGAGATGTGGGAGCATTAATGCAGTTGCAGGAGGCAAGCACACAGTGGCCCCAGAGGAACAATTTTCAATATGCTACGCTGTTGTGCTAAGTTTGCAACTCCCATCATTTGACTCAGTCCCCTCCTAGTAAGAATCAGCAGTGCCAGGGTGCTCAACAAATATCCATTAAATCATATCCACTAAATGTCCACTAACATCCACTGAATATCCACTTACTATCCACTAAATCTAAGGAAATACCAGAGTTTTACAAATTCTCCTCAAAGATTGACTGGAGCCCTCTTCTGAGGCTACTACTCCGGAGTGTCTTCCTGGCTTGTAGCGCCAACGCCCGATAAATAGTGTGACACTTGATAAACAGTTCGTGGGAGAAGAATTAATGATTTTGGGAAAACTAGTGTTTTAGGAGCCCGATGTACTGGGTTTGTGAGAAAGGAGATGAGAGACAGGGAGAACTCAGGAACTTTTGTTGTCATCCAGACCTTTGATTGCGAAGGTTCAATGCCAATATGAAGGAGAAGTTAAGGTTGTGGTATTTTATGGAGAATGTCAGGGGTGCCTTGTGGCTCAATACGGAAGCTGTTCAGGTAAGAGCTGAAGGGGAGGAAACTAATTAAAGACAGTTGGGTGTTTGGATCTGAGTAGAAACAGTCAGATTGTGGGGAGTGGGCAGGGGTACGGCTCATTTGTACACAGATTCTATTGGGGTTCTGATAGAAGCCTTTGCCTAGAGGCATCCTGAGAGTAGGACTCTCCAACAGGTGTCCAAGCAGAGGCCTGAGCTCAAGGCGTCCTCAACCGATCGACTGATGGAAGTACTCAATCCAGCCAGTAAGTTAGACTGACGTTGCAAAATCGACCCTGCGAAGCTTAAAAAAAATCCTTTCGTCATTCGTTACCCAGTAATCAAAGTTCTTTTGCAAAACTGGTGCATTTTCTTCAAATTCAGAATGCATCCAATGGGACAGCTACAACAACAAATGCGATCTGAACTGCATTTGTAGTGTCCAAATGAAGGGCAGCGTTCTATCAAAGTGTTCTTCCATCTTTCCTCAGTACCATCCCCTAAGGGGCCTGGTTGGACAACTTGACAGTGACGGTGTTTAAAGATAACAAAGAGATGAGTTCCCTGGGAGAAGACCACGAAAGAGCAGAACCTAAGGACCACAGGGAACAGAGGGTGTGTGGGCACGGGGGGAGGAGGGATGGAAAAATGCGACAGGGCCAGGATGCATGTAAAGGATGCTGAGTCCGCCGATTTGCAAGTCACTGAATTAGGGCAAGAGTTTTAAGGAGGAGGTCAGAAGAATGGGCAAGTACTGAAGAAAGGTAAAAGAGAAAAATCAAGAGAAGACTACTGAATTATAACTTTTCAAGCTGGACTTCAAATTTATGTCTGTGTGATTGTGGATAACTGGTTCGAACAATTTCACAAATTAAGCGGAAATAATCGCTTGCCCCGAGGTATTCGGAGCTATGTGTACCTTTTAAAGTAAAGCAGTCTGCAGCTTTCAGTAAGCCGTGTTTGTTGGGGGGAGCTACATCACGACAAGAATTCAGATATACAGTCCCTTTCTTAGTAGTGAAGGCCAGTCATTGTTAGCATCAGGGAAAACACAGTCCATTTAAGGTCGAGACATATTTTCAGTAGGAACTGGCAGTCGTTGGGTGGCTAACAAAGAATTTTCAGTGTAAGGACCAAGGGGGAGGTCCGAAGGCTCCGATGTTTGGGTAGCTAATGTGCTCAGCATTGGGGTTGACCAGGCATGAAGACACAGCACTAACCACACAGGGATGATTTTCAGGCCACTGCTCTGTGGGATTTTGTTTATGGGTCAGTTCTGCAAACACCTTCCCTCAAACCAAATATTCAAGTAGCTTCAGGTTGGAGATAATTATGTAGGTGGTGGTTCTGCGTACACATGAAGTCTCAGGCTTGACACAGTCTGAGAGATCGCCTAGCGGCACACCCGCCCAATTATGGTCTGTTCTGCTTTGTAATATCACGGACAGATACTCTGCCTGTTTCTGCTTGATTGCTTCCAGCAAAGGGCCATTCACTATGCTGTGAAGAGGCACTTTTCTAAAATTAGTAATCCGTATCTTAGAACTGTGTATTTCCTGGAACTAGCATTGGGATAGCACAATCTATTCTTAGCACTTTACATATATATAAAAACTCATTAAATCCTCTTTTTAACCTCATGGATAACATGGCCATCTGATAAAATAAATGCAAAATATGAATATTATAAATATAATTATAAATATGAATATATATGAATATTTCATATTTTTATATGGGGAAATTAAGGCCTGGTTCTGTTATTTAATCTTCCTAAGGTCAAAGGGTTCGAACTAACATCTGAGCTAATAGTTTGCTTTAATGCTTAATCCTTTTTGCTAGTTATTCAAATATTTGAGGACAGTTACTGGGGTTCTCCCAAGCATACTTTTCTCAGGGTAACTGCCCCCTGGTTAATGTAACCATTTTTTTTTCTCATGCCATAGTTGTGATCTTCTAGTAAAGCATAATTTAGTTTGTCATTGCCCCTCTTAAAACTGGTGCCCGGAACTGAGTATAGACTCAGCCAGGGCCTGACTAATGCACAGAATTGTGAATCATTCAATGGTTAGGTTCTAAAATCAGCATGCAAGGCGAAAATTGAGTAGAGCCCAAATTACCCTTGAGAAAGCCCTTAACTAACTCATAATAGAGAGTACATACGATATTGTGTGTACAATCCTGCACAGAAATTCTTCTGTTCATTAAAATTTGAGAACCATTGTGGTCAACTAAAGAAGGAACAAAAGGAAAGTCGATATGCCGATGCCTGGGCATTAACAACATTCTGCTTTTAAGGTAATGATCAAATTGCTCATGTTGAATGAAGGGAAAATTGTCCATTGATCCTGTTTACTTGCAGTATTACTTCATTCTGATCAAATATTAAGCTCTATAACTTCACATATGTTAATGTATTTGTGTTGCAATGAGGATTAAACAAGAGGAGAGAGGATAGGGTCTAAAATCAGTTTGTAAGTTCATCGTAAGATAACAACAGGCTTCACCATCCAGCGGCCATCCTAGCAGGGGTCTATCACCCCCAAGGAGGCACAGATTGGTTCTTAGAGAGGGAAGCTTACTTTTTTTTTTTTAATGTATGAAGCCCAGACATGCACACAAGACACAGGGAGATATACACCGCCTTTATGTCATTAAAATTTCATGAGACAGATGACAATTACGAAGACAGGTCTAAACAGGCTCGTCAGGAGGTGACCAGGGAAAGATCAGGAAACGCTTTGGTACAGCATTGCCCTTGATTTGGACACTATGAATGTGGTTCAACCTTGCATTTGTTGTTTCAGCAGTCATAGCACATGCATGAACTGAAATAAAACTCCCTAGTGTTACAAAAGTGACTAAGTTTGCATTGTGACATGTCAGTCAAATCTTAGTGGCTGATGCTTGTACTTCAGTTGATGGATGGATTGAAGATATTTTTAAGAAGACAGAATTGGTGAGTTTTCTCAGCCAATGTAGGGCTTTTAGCTCATACACTATCTGCTGCATATACCTGTAGAAGCCCAATAATTCAATTGCCTTTGATTTCTGATTGATGAGTCCGTGGAATGCTGCACTGAAAAAAACAAACAGAAACAAAAACCTAAATCCCATGTTATGATTCATTCCAGCAGAAGTTCTCTCATATGTATCTCAAATCCATCATCATCATTATCATCATCACCAGAAAAAAACGGTCAAAGTTCAACCTCTATTGGCTGTATCTGTGTGTTTGTTTGCAAGGGATGGATCATTTGGCTTTTGCAGGTATCTTTTGTGATAATTTATGTATTCCCTTCTCCTTGCTGCTTAACAACAAATATCAAATTTCTTCTCATGGAAGAAACTGTCTAGGTAACACAAAATGTCATTTAGTTGTGAAATATGACCTACAAAGGGTCTAGAAGGAGAGGGCAAATGTAAAATCTAAATTGCTCTGCAAAGAGAATATGATGCATTTACCCTGGAGAAAGGGAGTAGAGGGAAGGTCACGGTAGGGTTGAGATGGGTTCTTGTGGCTACACCTTAAAGAAAGAAGGGGTTGCTGGATGAAATGACCATGTCTCTATTTGTAAAGAGCCTCGGTGTCTATCTCCCAAGGTTCATTAGAGAATTATAATCCCTCTTCCATTATCTATCATTTCAGTGTATTAGTTTAAAGATTTTATTTGTTTATTTGTCAGAGAGAGAAAGAGAGAGCAAGTACACAAGCAGGGGGAGTGGCAGGTAGAGGGAGAAGCAGGCTCCCTGCAGAACAAGGATTCCAATAGGGGACTCTATCCCAGGACCCTGGAATTATGACCTGAGCCAAAGGCAGACACTTAACCTACTGAGCCACCCAGGTGTCCCTCATGTATTATTATTATCTTTTAAAGATTTTATTTATGGGGGCGCCTGGGTGGCTCAGTGGGTTAAGCCGCTGCCTTCGGCTCGGGTCATGATCTCAGGGTCCTGGGATCGAGTCCCGTGTCGGGCTCTCTGCTCAGCGGGGAGCCTGCTTCCCTCTCTCTCTCTCTGCCTGCCTCTCAGTCTACTTGTGATTTCTCTCTGTCAAATAAATAAATAAAATCTTTTAAAAAAAAGATTTTATTTATGTATTTGAGAAAGAGAGAGTGAAAAAAGAGCATGAAAGGGGAGAAGGTCAGAGGAAGAAGCAGACTCCCCATGGAGCTGGGAGCCCAATGAGGGACTTGATCCTGGAACTCTGGGATCACGACCTGAGCCTAAGACAGTCACTTAACCAACTGAGCCACCCAGGCACCCCTCAGTGTATTATTTTAAAATTAAAAACATTTCAAGTAATCATAACAGAAATTCATGTGTGTACAAGATGGAACAGATGTTGATATTTACTGTATTTGCTCAGGATCTATTTTTATTTTTTAATAAGCCTTACAAATATAACAAATCCCATCTCTACCCTTTCTTTGTTTCTCTTCAAGAGGTAATCAATTTCCAAAATTGGTGGATCATTGTGAGTTTCTTGTTATGTATATATTTATTATATCTTCCCATATATACCTATATATTCATTAACAACATGCACTATTGTCTTTTGCTTTTACATTTTCAAGAGAGAGATTTACTTATTTATTTTAGAGAGAGAGAGAGAGAGAATGAGCACGGAGGGACAGAAGGAGAGAGAGAATCTTAAGCAGGCTTCACACCCAGTGCAGAGCTTGATGCAGGGGTCAATCCCACAACCCTGAGATCATGACCCAAGCTGGAATTAAGAGTTGGACATCCAAACTGCTGAGCCACCCGAGTGTTCCTGCCTTTATATTTTTTTATGTAAATCTTATCAAACCAAATGTTTGCTATCAAAACTTCACTGCAGCATATTTCACTGAACATTATGTGGAGTTTAGCCATGTCAAAACACATAGTTGTGGGTAATTTATGTAACTCCATCATAATTCATTGTATGTAGTAACTTCATTCATTCATTCCTCTGTTGAGAGAACTGGAATTGGTTTCTAATTTTCTTCTTGCCTCTAAGTCTCCATAATTAGAAATGAAGACAGCTCCCTCTGAACACCTACGTTTCTCTAATCCTCAACACGGACAATCTTATTGCTTGGAATCTTCCAGGAATAAGTCATGACCTCTTTCATCTCTATTTATATCAGTCAGTCACCATGGTTAAGTGCCCAGGTACCCCTCTAATTCTATAGGATTATTACCACAGGGACATCTCTGGGACCTCCTCAGACTAAACTTCCCTTTGCTGTGCCTTCCACAGCTCACTGGCCATAATCATCAAGTTCAATTTTTTCCCTGAGATTTCAAGGACACAGCCTTTCTCCAGATTTTGATGCTGTCTTTCTGTTCTGAATGAGACCTAGGTTTCCCTGGGGACACTGTCTCCCTGGCATCCTTTCATATGGTGGCTGTTTTTGCTACTCATCCCAGAAGTTGGTATGTGTGTGTGTGGGGGGTGGTCCTCTTTGCTTCTCATTATCATTTCCAGCTCATTCACTATTTTTCTTCCCTAAAAGCATCCGGCTTTGAATCTGTCATCAGACTCCCCTCCTGGTTATGGTCACTCAACACTTGGGTTTCTCCTCATTTCACAAGGATGTTTAGTTCCTGATCAAATGCTTCTCAGGCTTCAGTGGACATATGCATGTCTTGGAGGATCTTCCTAAACTGTGGATTCTGATTCGGTATTTCTGTGATGGAGCCTGAGATTCTAAATAAATAATGAGAACCCAGGTGATGTCATTTCTGCTGCACTACTCATTGAGTTGTACAGTCCTAGGTGACCATCACTCTCTCCAACAGTACCATTACCTTCCTTTTGGGGGACTTCAATCACCACACAGATGACCCTTCCATCACCCTTTTCTGGAGTTGTTTTTTTTTTTTTTTCAAAGATTTTATTTTTTATTTGCTTGAGAGAGAGAACACAAGTGGAAGAAAGAGCAGAGAGAGAGGGAGAGGGAGACTCAAGCAGACTTCATGCTAAGCATGAAGCCCAAAGCGGGGCTTAATCTCATGACCCTGAGTACATAACCTGAGACAAAATCAAGATTTGGCCCTTAACCAACTGAACCACCCATAAGCCCCTTTGAGATTATTAACCTCTCTACTAGCAATGTTATCCCCATTTCAGACACTTCCTGACCTACACCTTGTCCTTACCGAAATGGACATTTCCGCAATCTCAATTGTCAACATCCAGTTTTCAGATTATCACTTCTCCCCTCTGCTGTTCACTTCCTCCAGTCCCCAAGAACAAACAATTCCCAAACTGCACTGATGTGCTCAAACCCATCGTTTCTATTTCCTTTTCATTGTCTCTCATCCTGCTCATGTTCATACTTCACTCCTTCCCTAACTTAGATTCCGTGGTTGATTACCATCTCTCTTGTGGACATGGCCAGCTTCCTAGCCCCACTGTTTCCTCATCACACACAGTAAAAACCTCAACTCTAGATGATTACAACATTCCGCCTCTCAAACACTTGCACCTACACTCCATGAAATAGGGCCGAGGAAAATGGCATACTCCTCTCATGTTAAATTCATGAGCATGGGCCTTCAGGGGAACTGGAATGCTATTTGGCAATCATACTGTACTTTGCAGCTCTATTTTCCTTCTTGCAGTCTTCAAGGTAACAATTCTGTGACTTCTCCCTCAAATCTCCAGTGCCTTTTCCCTAGTCCTCACTCTTGGGTCTCACTGACTATTTCAGGGGGGAAACAGGAATAATCAGAAGAGACTTCTGGCAAGCTGCCATCCTCGCATATACCCAATACGTCTCCCCAGAGCTCTATCCCTCTGACCCGCTGGAAACCATTGCTCTGACATGTCTGGTTCTTTCCTGCAGCATCTCCTTCTTTTGGGGGAGAAATTAGAGCAGCAACAGAAAGCATGCTTTTCCTTCCGTCTTAAAAAATAAAAAAAAAAACTTCACCATGAATCCTAGGTCTCTCCTCCATTCAAAGCAAAACTCTTCAAAAAATGTTTCCATGCTATGGTTTTCCTCATTGTTCTTTTCCTATCCTCTCTCAAAACCACTACAATTGGACTTTGGTCCCTACAACAGCTCTGAATCTGCTTTTGTGTTGGTTTTGCTTGCTTGCTTCTTTTTGTATAGCCAACAATACACTACCATTGCCTGCAAATGAAAATGCTTTAAAAAAAAAAAGCCTAGTCATCCAGAATGCATGAACTACTCTCTAAATGGGAACTAGGTAAACACAAGAACTAAGTACAAGCACACTCTGCAAGTGTGGGCTTGGCCATGGCCGTCAATTACTGACCATTTGGGAGACTGAACATGGCTGTCCAGTTAGAGCTGCTAAGGTGAGGATCTCACTGACTGACCGCCTAACCAATGAGCTGCTCTGTTTATTCACGTGGACACTTCTTCAGGCAGGAAGTGATTCATTCTCTCCACAGTCTGCACTTTTTTCTTGGTCTTTTTCTTTTTCCCTCTTTGCACTGTCTATTCTCCATTTGTGCGTGTTGTGTGGGGCTTTCAGGGTCCCTCAGGATGCCTCAGTCTCCATGAGAAGGATCTTTTCATAGAGCTCTGCTGTTCTCACTACAACTCTGGGAAGCTTCCTATTTCACTGTCTCATTTTCTTTATCTCATGTGTATTACTACATCCTCCTGTTCAGGGAGTCATTTAGCCTGTTGTTCCTTCTTATTGCTGCTTTTACTTAAAATAGGGAGATTTTTATAAGGTACTTCATCACTCTATGAACCAACCGGAAACTGCATTTATTTTACATGAAGTCTCATCAGTCAACAGTGCTGTGATTTTCCACTTGTTCTTTGCTTTTATACTCTGTGCACCTAGTTTTGTGTTCACTGCAATCCCCTATCTTTGGGTCCAGTTTGTGTTTACAATTTCCTAGTGGACCATGCTCTATCCTTGAATAGGGCCTTGAGACCCTTCACTAGTGCTCCACTTGATTTGCTAACTTCAGAATTGGAACAGATATGTGGTTCCATTGATTTGGAGAAAATGGCTAGTTTTCTGGAATAAAGCCATCAAGGCAGTCATCCTTGCATGGAAAAAATGGTCGTGTGTTAGTATGGCTTTCTGGGCCAGTTTTATGTGACGAGAAGGAATTGATGCTTGGAGATAAAGAATTTTTTTTTTTTAATTTTCAAATTTTTATTTATTTGTTTGTTTGTTTATTTTTAACAATTAACTGATTGAGCCATGCAGGAACCCTTGACACCTGAAGGATATTTATGTATATTATGGAACCATGTTTTATGTACGTATGGGACAAATATGCAGTAGCTAGAAAATCATCATTGTCAAACATTTATTTATTTAGTACTTTCATTCATTGTGTGCTTTCTGACATTGAAAGAATTTTGAAAAGTTTACATACTCTATCTGATTTTTTTAAAGGTAAGATGTATAATTTTTTTTTAATTTTTTATTTTTTATAAACATATATTTTTATCCCCAGGGGTACAGGTCTGTGAATCACCAGGTTTACACACTTCACAGCACTCACCAAAGCACATACCCTCCCCAATGTCCATAATCCCACCCCCTTCTCCCAAACCCCCTCCCCCCAGCAACCCTCAGTTTGTTTTGTGAGATTAAGAGTCACTTATGGTTTGTCTCCCTCCCAATCCCATCTTCTTTCATTGATTCTTCTCCTACCCACTTAAGCCCCCATGTTGCATCACCACTTCCTCATATCAGGGAGATCATATGATAGTTGTCTTTCTCTGCTTGACTTATTTCGCTAAGCATGACACGCTCTAGTTCATGTATAATTTTTTAATTGAAAGATGTGTTACTGAGAACAGAGCTCATTAATAATGCTTGTACATCCTAGGCTTTTTGCTCTGAGGCTCACAGAAGTTTCTCTGGAGTTTAGTGATTTGGAAAACTGTGTTCAAGGCTTGCTGTGTCACGTGCTTCTACAACAGTTGGGTTCCCTTCTATGCTATGGAGTCTGCAAGTTTTCAGATGTCCAGCGCTTGGCACCTGTAAGGCTACAAGGAGGCAGCAGATAAAAATACTCTTTTGCGTTAGCCCTGTGAAATGCAGCTTTAAGTTTTGTCAGCACTGCTCTGCTGCTTATGGGACTGAAACCCATTCCTTTGCTTGTGATCACTTACTATATATACAGAAGCATTTGTGGACAGCAGTCCCAGATGGTGAAGTAAGAACGTTCCTATTGGCAGTACTCTATGAAAGAGGAGACACGTAACACCGAGGACAGACCCAAGAGGCTGACCGCTGCTCACAGGGCATGACAGGGTCACAGTGAAGGGACCACAGGAGACTCACATGGACCTAACTCTGGGTCCCCTCTGAGTGTGCTTGGGCTTTGGTCATGGGTTGGCTCACAGCCAACTGACATCACTTTGGATTATTTCCTCTGGGCCTGAGCTGAAGGGAATCATGGAGCTGGATTTTTGACCCTGAATCCATGCATAATCAGGGGCAACATTCTGGCAAAATATACATCTGTGAAACCTCTTCCTAGTCTTATAAAAAAAAATGAAATGAAATAAAATAAAATAAAATAAAATACACATTTCTATAATCACTTTATCCTTAACATCTTAAAGCCACTATTTGACTAGGTATCCATAAAATGTTAAGTTTGTCTTTTAGAAATAAGTTTTATACATAGAATGTCTCCCTGAGAGGCATATGTGCATGATTATGGGAAAAAAAATGAAATGTTCCAACAAATTCCTCAGTGTGAGCTACAGAGGTGTAACATTAACAGAGAAGTTAGATAGATAACTTCATCATTTGAAGTTTCTGTATAAGGAAGTTAAGACAAGTTTCATCACTCGATGGTATCTGTATGAGGAAGAGAAACAATCAAAGCATTAGCTGTTAAATGTGAGGATTAGTTCTGGGGCCACTGAAATCTAAGCAGTGCAGGTCAACCAAAGAAAATTCCCCAAATGTTTTCATATGATCGAGGCGAATTTCTATTCTATTTCTCCTTAGGCAGAAAATTCGAAGGGGGAAATTCTATGTTTCACATCTTTCTTAGTCATTCAACCAAATATTTTGAATATTTGCTATGTGCAAACAACATACCATACTAGGTATTCCTATACTTCAGTCTTTTCCCTGGGAGCAAAAATCATGATGAGATCATCAGTATTAGGAATAAGATATGCATTTAAAGCTAGAGCAAAATATGAGCAAGTGAAAATTATTATGAGACCATAAAGGTATGTTTAGTAGGTGAAAACAATGGAGGAAAGAAAAGTAAATAATATATGAAAGTTAATGTAATGTAATGAAGAAGGACATTTAGAATTTACCAGGTTCAAATCTGCATTCTGCCACTGACCCACTGTGTGACGTTAGACAACTCATCTACTCTCATTGTGCCTCACCATGCATATCTGTTAAATGGACATCATGACAAGATCTATCTCATAGAGAGCTTCTGATGATCAGATGAAGGCAGTAATGCATAAGGAGTACCTGACTGGATATCTGGAATGAAATAGCATTTGGTTGTTATGGTAGCTGTTACTACTACTATTACCATTGTCACATTTGACAATGCGATCTAGAAAAAGGTGAATCTCAAATGTGGTTTCATGAGAGAGAGGAAGAGAGATCTAGATGGGTTCAAACACTGAGAGGATAAAACTGAGGATGGAATTTCTACCTGGTAGAAGGTTCGCAAACAAATCCTCAGTCATCTGCACACAGGACCCATTACCTCAGAGCCTTCCTCCTCACATCAGCAGAACCTAAGCATCCCCAGGAATGATGTGTATCTAGCTATTCCAAGAGTCCTGTCAAGGGGTCCATGCAGTGGGTAGTTGGTATTGGATCAGAAGTTGAGACTCTCATTCTAACTGTGGCCCACATGGCGAGTGGCTTGGAGTGGTTTGGAATATGAATTAGGAGGCTCGGGGTTCTAGATCCAAGCTGCAAATCTGTGTGACCACGGCAAATGGCCCTACTTTCCTAGATCTTAGCAGGCTCACTCAACACAACTGTAGGAAACACAGTTCAAGACTCATGGCTGTACAGTTTTGAACTTTACAGTGATTCCTCAGATAATTTGTACCTATTATAAAAACATTGTATTTGTAGTAGAAACCAATAAAATGTATATTGCCAACATAATCGTTTGTTGACAATGATCGCCAAAATTTATTGAATGCTCCCTATGTAGGATATGAGTTAAGCATCTTACAAATATGACCTCAGTTAAATTCATCCTTACAATAATACTGTGAGATTATCATCATTCTGCTCATTTTATAAATACAGAAATGAGGACAAATAAAAGTAAAATACAAGAACAAACACAAATAAATGTCTACCAATATCCACAATTTTTAAATTCCCTAATGGAAGCTTTCGGTTTTAGTCAGACACCTAGCACACTCTTCCCAACTTCCCTTGCCATAAATTATTGTCTTGGACCCATGTTCTGATCCATGTAATATAAATGAAAAGCTTTGTGTGGCTGTACCAGGGAACTTTCCTTAAAAGACAGTCATGTTCACCCTGTGTCCTTTTTGGGTTTGTTTGGTGGTGGTATTGTCTTTTGTTTGGTTTTTCATTGTTTGTTTTGCCTATCCTGCTGATTTGGGCAGGCCAGGTCTGAGGACCCGGAAGAGTTCCTGCAGGACCAGCCAACAGGGTCCCTGGTGAGGCGTGGGATGGAAATCATCAGAAACCAGCAAGAGGTGAGAACAGTTTACTGAAGGTATAGAAAAAGTACAGGTACAGACAGCATGTCTGGGAGATTCAGAAAGGAAAAGAGAGACAGTCTCGTGTTTTTCCAGTGTGTGGGGGAGTTTCACTGAAGATCGTATAGTTCTCTCAGACATCTAGGGACTAGTTAGAACAAAGATGAAGGCTGAGATATTATTCCTTGGAACCAGGGGGTCTTGGTGTTGAGATGTCTAGTGCTGGTGGTTGGGAATACTCATCTGATGGCTTCCTCTCGTCATTCTCACTCGGCCCTTCCTTAGATATTATCTATTCTGAAGAAATCACTAACTCCTCATCTCTTACAAGGAAGACACACCATTTGCTTTATAACGTATAACTTTATACGTATAAGGTGAGGATGTGGGTCATGGTAAAAAGAGAATCAGGAAAAGGAGCAAAAAATAGGGTTTTATGGAGTCCTTCATTGTCCCTATCTTACTACCAGAAATACGCATATGATGTGAGACCCTAGGTGCCATTTTGAGTCGTAAGGAGAAGGCCCACCCCTTGGGAATGGCAGCACAGTCTCTGAGGTCACTGTGAGGCTGAGCCTCTGTCCCATTCCCTTAATAGCTAAGTCCAGACTTTTAGGGGAGAGAGAAATAGTGATGTTTAATTTCATGCCACAGGTATTTTGGGCTAGAATCAAGTCCCACCTCAACTAACATGACTATATTGCACAAGGTCAAACAGCTAGAGAAAGGCAGAGTTGGGATTCTGACTCTGGTTTCCCGGACTAGAGGGGTACGAGCATTGTCATAGTGTTATACTGACCCTGGAATTAGGCCTTTTACTCTATAGTACAAGATATTTAAAATAGGTGTACTTGATCCTGGAATACAGTTGCTACTTTGTTTCCAGTTAGTCTGTCTTTCTAATTACATTTGACTCTGAGTGATATTAAATTGAGTTCTATACCCTAAGCACAAGCATGCAGTTTTTGGCAGCAAGAGAGGGCTCTTAAAAGAGGCCAGTTTGACCTTAAATTTTTGTTGCAAATGCTTGGACCATGTGGATAATGCACACTAAAGCTCTTGAAAAATTAGATTTTCATCACAATGATTTCCATCTGCCTTCTTCATTTGCATGAAGGGAACCATGCCTGAAGGCCTTGCTCTGTGACATTCTGGGGTCTGTATCTGCACTTGAAAGGGGTCTTGCTGGGGGCCCCATGACAATAAAACCACTCAACATTTCTTGGCTATTTTAAAGAAATGGATTTTGGACATCCTTTACCTGCAAGTACCTCAATTCTGCACTTAACATTGTAAATGAGATGACAGGGAACTGTGTATCTTGTCCTTGAAAATGATGGCAGTGGGGAGGTAGAAGACCATCCTTATTTGTAGGTAACTTGACTTCACTGCTCCACATCCTCAGAGAACTAAATGGAAAAGCTGTTAAGTTCATGATGAGTTCATAAGATGGACAGATGGCATACACTCAGAAATACTGGTTTTTTCCTGTATCACAGACATCATTATGTGACGTATTGAAAAACTCTTATTCATGTGAGCAATCAAAAACAAAACAAAACAAAGCAATTAAGAAAAAAACATTAAGAATAACCTTAACGATAAATATACTGGACTTGGAGGAAGAAAGCTTCAAATTTTCTGTGAGCTTTTAAGGATGATTGAAATGAATGAAAAGACGCATTACATTCTTCTCTGGGATGCCGGAAGCTTAGGTCTGAGGACCCAAAGGAGGGTCTCACAGAACCAGCCAAGAGGATCCTTGGCTGTGGGCAGGATAGAAGTCAAATGCAAGCCAGCAGGAGCCAAAAGCAGCACTTACTGAAGGTATAGAGACACTGTAGGTACAGACAGAGCGTCTGGGAGACTCAGAAAGGAAAGGAGGGAGTCTTGTCTTTGCTTGGGGCCTGCGGTTTTTATTGATCAGTATGGCCTGTTGCATGTGTCCTCTCAGGCATCCAGGAGCTGGTCAGAATAAGGACAAGGTCCAGGTGTCCATCATAAGTCACTTATTCCCTGCAGTCAGGGGGTCTTGGCGTCAAGATGTCTAGCACCAGTGGTCTGGAATATGCACACGATGGCTTTGCCGGGTCATTCCTTAGATGTTATCTGTTCTGCTGGAAGATTCCAAACAAATCATTAACTCCTTGTCCTTTATGAGGAGGACATACATTAAGGCATGGTAGGGTGGGGGTGTAGGTGCTAGTAAGAACAGAAGCAGGAAAGGGAGCAAAAAGCAGATTTTCATGGAGTCCTTCAGTTTCTTTCTCTCATATGGAACAACCAAATAACGCAAAAAGTGTGAGTTTTTCCAAATTGATTTACAGATTATTCATTCTGATGAAAATTGTATTAGAATATTATGAGTTAGCAAAGTAATTCTTAAGTTCACCTGGCAGAATACATTCATGAAAACAGCTAAGATAATTTGGAGCATTCGGAATAATGAAGGGGATTTTAAAATATGTTTAAAAGGGGATTTAAAAATATGTTATAAAAATAAAATTATTCATGCAATGTGGTATATATAAAAACATACATGGACCAACATTGTAGGTAATAACTCAATAAATGGTAAAAGGTCATGGAAAAATGGAAAGACTAAGAGATCACTCAACAAATGATGTTAGGATATTTTCTCTTTGGAGAAAAGTTAATTTTGATATCAGTCATGCATCTTATATTAAGATAAGTTCTGGATGTACTAAAAATTAGGTGTCGACTTAGGAAAACATAAAAATAGGTGACTATTATGCCAAGTTTCCAGACGTAGATGAATTTCCAAGCCTGAAAGAAGTAAAACAAATAATGGAAGGAAATACGAATAGATCTGACTCTATAAAAACTTATGGCTTTTCCATGTCAAACAAACAATATAGGAGTGAAAGAGAAATGGGAGTTCCAATTCTGGGACAGCATCATGGGGAGCCCTGTGGACCCACTCTCCACTGAACCAAGCGTAACTGGTGAAAATGATACATATAAAAAACCCCAACCATTTCAAGTCTCTGGCAATTGTCCTAAAAACATACAGCAAATGAAGAAATATTTATTCAAGAAAATCTAATCTCAGTAAGAACAGCAAGAGTCTGCGGCATTTGAGCCCTGACCTGCCCTTTCTCTCTCTTTCTCTCCTCCTTTCCCAGCTCAGCTTGATGGAAGCTTTACTCTGGGCAGATGGGCCAAAAATACAGGGCTCTCTCTCAGCTCCCAAATGACCAAGAAGCTTGGTACCTTCCCCGGAAGAGCAGGTTACTAGCTTTTCTCATTTTCTTTTTCTTTTCTTTTCTTTTTTTTTTTTTTTTTTAAGATTTTATTTATTTATTTGACAGAGAGAAATTACAAGTACACTGAGAGGCAGGCAGAGAGAGAGAGAAGGAAGCAGGCTCCCTGCTGAGCAGAGAGCCCGATGCGGGACTCGATCCCAGGACCCTGAGATCATGACCTGAGCCGAAGGCAGCAGCTTAACCCACTGAGCCACCCAGGCGCCCCTTCTCATTTTCTTCAACCCTGAGTTGAAGGTTTGAAATTCATGGTTAGGTATACCGTGAATTTAGCGGGGAGACTATCTTTCTCCACCCAGCCCCTCGTACAGGGTGGAGGCTCTAATTCAGATATAGCACGTGGAGAATATTGAAGCCTCAAACCCCCTCAGCCAAACTCACTTGCAGTTGCAAAGAAACAAGATAGAGGAGAAAGCCATGGAGACTAGAGGCTACCATCTGACCCAGTGGCCAGAACAGCGGCTCAGAAATTTCACCAAACGGAAGAGGCAAAACAAGGAGAGCTCTGAAGTTTTCCCCAAAGGCATTGATTTTATTTAAAACAGTGTTGGAAAGTTCAAGACTAAAGCACTCTTAAAAATAACGGCTCCTCTTAATTAAGAGCAGTCATGCAAAACCATAGGTCAGTTAGTTCATCAGAGAGAGCCAGAGAGGGAGATAGCAGAGGAGAGCCTTCTTGGGCCCAGAAGAAAACCCAAAGACTGGCATCAAAAAATGCCCTTACTCAAACAACAGAGTAATCAGCCAGCAATTAGTGAGACCTAATAACTGGGTGTGGTACTAAATGAGACTGCTAATCAGAGACTAGGGACAGTCCCTGATTCCAACTAGTTGGGTGGGTTTCCAAAATACTCAAACCATGAATTTAATCTGAAGTAGTATTGATTAGTAATCTCCCTAAACTGTTAACAAAAACCAATGCAAATTCTCCCTGGTAGTATGCATCTTTTCTCTAGACCTCAAGAAATTCTCAAAAATAATTTTTCAGGGTGCCTGGGTGGCTCAGTGGGTTAAAGCCTCTGTCTTCAGCTCAGGCCATGATCCCAGGGTCCTGGGATCGAGCCCCACATCGGGGCTCTCTGCTCAGCAGGGAGGCTGCTTCCTCCTCTCTCTCTGCCTGGCTCCCTGCCTACTTGTGATCTCTGTCTGTCAAATAAATAAATAAAATCTTTTAAATAAATGAGTAACATTATTAAAAAAATAACAATTTTTCAAAGAAACTGAACATCTCACCCTCAGAAATGACTGAACACACCTAATACGCAGATCTGGATTTCTAAATACTATTTCATCCTTAAGAGAGACAGGAAGTAGTAGGAAAATATTTGGTCCCTGGCTTGGAGCAAAGAAAGTGAACATTGTGTCGGAAATATCTTTTTGTGTGAGAAAACCAGAGTATGATGCACCTGAAAAGATCACTGAAGCCAGCTTAGAGGGGCTTCCACCAGGAAAAATTTGAGTATCAAAACTTCCCATAGTAATAAACTATATAGTACATTGAATAAGATAATCTGGTCTCCATGTTGATACCAAAAATTATAGATGAGGAAAGTGAGGAAGAAATTTTATTTCCTTTTCTTGTTCATTTGCTTATATTCTATTAACTGCCAGGTAACTAAACAAGAAATAAATGAAACAAGATAGAATTGGGAGGGAGACAAACCATAAGAGACTCCTAATCTCACAAAACAAACTGAGGGTTGCCAGGGGTAGGGGGGTAGGGAGAGGGTAGTTGGGTTATGGACATTGGGGAAGGCATGTGCTGTGGTGAGTGCTGTGAAGTGTGTAAACCTGGTGATTCACAGACCTGTACCCCTGGGGCTAATAATACATTATATGTTAATTAAAAAATTAAAAAAAGAAGAAGAAATGAGAGAATTAGAAAATTACCATTTTGCAAGTTTCATATAAATAATTGTTTTGGGCAAGAATCTTTCAATGGATACTTAAACTACTGAATGTAAGTTGGTTGGGTAATCAGATAGGTAGTCTCAGAGCATCTTCCTATAGGTTATTTGCTAGAATGTTATAAAAGATACCTTCAGACTGGAGAAATTTGGCAAATGCCACCATACCTGGGTGATCAAAGCTAACATCCCTGAATGTGGGACCCACTGAAATCACATGCCTTTTGATGAAGGACACAGATCATTATGTCATATTTCTGCCGAACATGCATAACCTGAAACCAACCAAGGGGAAACAACCAGACAAAGGCAAATTGAGGGACATTCAACAACACAATTAGACTTCAGTCTCCCGTGAATTCTGCTTCCTTCTCATCTCTCTTATTCAATAAATCATCTTGTTCTGCTGACTTTCCCTCCTAAATATCACTAGAACTCATTCACTTCTCTCCCTTCTCCCAGTTACATCATGTCACCTAATTGCTAAAACAGTTGCTGGCCATGTTCCCCTTGAATCATGCTTTACAGGTTAGCCTGAGTGATGTGTCTATGGTATAAATCTGATCATGCCACTTCCAGCTAAAAAGGTTTCTGTGGCTTTCAGTGGCTATTAGAATAAATGCAGACTCTTAAATCTGTTTAACAAAGCCCATCTTGATTTGGCTTCTGCTTGGCCCTCTAGCTGTATCCCTTGATACTCCTTGGAGCCAGTACCGTACTCTTCCTATTGGCCACATCCCTTCGTTTTTCAGGCTGAGATACGTTCTGTCTGGTGCAGGCTTTTAACCCCGTCCTCAATGTTTTCTCTTTCTTCGCTTCCTACCCCAATGCCCTCTTTTTGAGACTAAGCCCTTTCCAAACTTCAGTTTAGGTAGGATTTCTTCTGAGAAGCTTTTCTTTACCCCAGAGTGCTCACCTCACCCCACGTCTCAGGGGTTCCCTCTGCAGGAATCTGATACACCTCATGGGGGTTCAGCCTCTGTACTTAGCATATTGCTTTGTAATTTCTTCTAGAAAGTCTAGTAGCCTGTAAACCTCACAGGACAGGGACTGAATCTATCTCTTTCACTGTTTTATTAGCCAGGGTCCAACACAGTATCTGGGACATAGAATTTTGATTGAATGAATGGACAATATGCAACAGGAGAAGAAAGGACATTGACAAAATAGTGAATGTTCTAAGTATATATGCTGTGTCATACTAGCCTCAGCAGTTGATATCTCAAGATGATATTTAAGGGCTGAGGAGTAACTTTCTATTAAAAAAATATTGTCTGTGCCTGGCTCTATGCTACTCAATATCATCCTTCAACAATAGAAACCTGGGCTCCTTGGAGAAGTGGCTGGTTCCAGGATTGGAACAGAAAAATGTAAGATAAGCCTGGAATATTCTATAAAGCCTGAATGCAAGGACGTGCCCAAGAGAAAAGAAAAATGAGATCATGTTGAAAAGACACGGGGGATCTGTGTCTGAAGGAGATCCTGTTGGCCAAAGCTGGAACAATTTGAACAAAAGAATAAATACTATGGAATTATAGTCCCCCAAATAAAATAAATGCCCACAATTCCATACTGATATCAACTAATTGAATATGCAAATACATGGGGGAGAAGATATCTTACAGAAGATTCTTACAGAAAAATTATGATCAGTACATATAGGAAGAATGATGGAAATAGAAGTTACCATTAGGTAAACATCACAGTAATAATTGTTGCAGGAAAGAGCCCTCAGTAGGTCCTAAGAACAATGGACAAATGTTTAAGGAGGAACAGAATATTTGAATAGCATCACAATACTGTCCCCAAGATATTTATTCATTACAAAGGAAAAAATAGTGAATTCATAGTTGAGAAACCTGGCAGATACCATTTAAACCAAATGATCAAGCTGGATACAACCAGTCATAAGATATGTAGACATTGCATACCCACAGATAGCATACACTGGGGAGCACAGTGTATGTGGTGTCTTTGTCAAAGATGCCTCACTTCAACCTGACCATGAGAAAATATCAAACAGAAATTGAGGGGCATTCTATTAAACAACTTTTTAAAAAGTCTTCAGTGTCATAAAGGACAAGGACAAAAGGAGACGCGCAGCCTGGAGAAGACTACGGAAACATGACAACCAAATGCAATTCTGTATCTTGTGTTGGAATCTGGAGGAGACAAAATGAGTGGGAAGCCGATGAGTGGGAAGCTACGTTCAAAGTCTGGTAAAGTTCAAAGAGGTAGGTTAATAGAAGAGGGAAAAGGGTTGTCCTAGCAACCAGATTCTTATGGAAGAAAGCAACTATTTGCAAACACCTTAAAACTGTAAGGGGTATGAAATAAAACCTAATATTCAAGGTTTTGAAATGTCTATCCACTTTTTTTTTTTTTTTTTCTAAATTGAAGCAAATCCTTTATGGTGCCTGGCACTTGCCAAAGTGCTGGGAAGTCTAACAATAGTCTTTATTTTCTCTCTTCTTTGAACTCTATTAGTACCCGTGGCTTGTGCAGTTTAGGTTCTCCATATGGACTGACTTTTTAGGGACTGACTACAGGTCCTTCTGCCTGCCACACCATCCTACTGCCTTGTGCTATTTCCCCAGCCTTGGTCAGGTCTGGGGTGTTTAGAGAAGTGCTCACCTCTGAGGCTTGGTTAGCTCATGGGGTACAGAAATCCTTCCTTGCCAGCTCCGCAGGACTCATGGGAACATGTCATCATAAGGCTACTTGGGTCTGGGCCTCTGGGTACAAGTGAGCCTATAAACTGTACACTGAACATTTGCTTCACCCTCCTCCCTACTCCCCGCCATGTCTTCTCCTCTTCGGAAGGATCCCCTTAGGCCAAGGCCACTTGCCTCCAGCACAGCCTCCAACTTCCCTTCTTTGTAGATTCTCAGCCAGGTTGTGTGTGTGTGTGTGTGTGTGTGTGTGTGTGTGTGTGTGTTGGTAAGGGGGGACATGAAGATTAATTTTATGTGTCAACATGACTAGACCACAAGGTGCTCAGAAGTTTCATTAAACATTATTCTGGATGTGTCTATGTGGGTGTTTCTGGAGGAGACTACATTTGAACTGGTAAACTGAGGAAAGCACGTTACCCTCCCTAAGGTGGGTGGACCTCACCCAGTCCACGGGGATCCTAGCTAGAACAGAAGTCAGAGTAAGAGAGAACGCATTCTCTCTGCCTGAGTCTTTTGGAGCTGAGACAACAGCTTTTTCTTGCACTTGCACTGAAACTTAAACCAGAACTTCCTTGAGTCTCTGATTTAGCAATGAGGAAACTTGGGATTCATCAGCCTCCATAGCCACGTGAGCCGATTCCTTACCATATGTCCCTTTCTCAACATATACACACATCCTATTGGTTCTGTTTCTCGGAGAACCCATGCTAATAGGAGATGTTTCCAGGATGGGCTCTGTCCTCATTAAATTAAAAAAACTCTATCAAGTGCCCATTGAGCTTAAGTTCCCAGAGCTCTGGAACATGGAACGGTCTTTCTCATGAGGAAAATATATTTCAAATTTTAATTTAATTTTAAATTACGAAGTACAGTCTAACATGCACAAAGGAAAGAGAATACTATAACAATACCCATTTAAAATGTTAATATTTGCTTTAGTAGACAATTTCTTATTCATTCTTTTGACAACCAGCAAACATCAACCAAACATGAAGTAATTAAATAATAATATATTGCTTTGCCATAGCAGCTTTCCCTTCCATGTGCATGACTTTATTTTATTCTCACGAATTAAAACACACACACACATTCACAAAAGAACTAGATTGAAAAATACTTTGAAGTTATTATATTTGAAAGAACTTGAAAGTCACAAATGGTATTTCTTTTCAAAATAATATTAACTCAGATTTCTCAAATTCACCTTCTCACTAATTAATGAAGGGTTTGTTTTTTTTTGTTGTTTTGTTTTGTTCTTTTTTTTTTTTTTTTTTGTCCAAATCCAGAGCCTGGAGGGAGTTCTCTCTATGACTCACTTCCTGTACCTTAAACGCTCTGAAGAGATTATTTGAATTGATATATTTTAGTCACAGAAAGATCAGTGTAACAATTTATTCAGGGACTGGTGTCACTTTGCCCACATGTCTCCTGCATTTTTGGAAAGAGCTTGTCTTCGATGAAGTGTAGTTTGAAAGAAAAACACCCAAAGCATCCCGTGACTAAGACTGAGCACATTTCAACTTTTTCCCCTAAATGAACAAGTGAAGTCAGTTTACTCACCAAAATATGATCAACTCTATCCGACACCTTGTTCTGATATTTTGAAGTGGATTGACCCAACGATTTGACAAAGACGACTGGCTCCACTTCATTAAAATGATTAATGTGTGTGGGTCCGGGCACAGCCACAGCCCTGCTGTTTCCGTCCCTCTGATGCGGCAGGGGGAGCCTTGGTCAGAAGCAGTGAATACACCTCAGACATTTCTCTTGGTGTCACCAACTCCAGAGAGAGAACCTTTCTTTGAGGTTGATGAAAGTAAGAAGAGTGATTTCCTGAACCCACAGTACTTGGCTGTGTGTTATCTGGAGCAAAACCTTATTTATAACTCAGATCTGTTCCCTTTGATGTCCCAAACCAGGGTGACTGTAAGGTTCCTACTGGGTTGACTAACGTCTTGGAATCTTGTCAGTCTTCAATTGTGGGAGAAAGGCAGGAGGTTTCCCGTACTCCATAAACATTCTTTCCTCTTCCTGGGCTTCATTTATAAAACCCACACAATACTCCTGTGGTGGTTGATTGTATGGGTCGATTGTATGTGGGCTAAGCTATGGTGCCCAGATGTTTGGTCAAATAGCGGTCTAGATGTTGCTGTGGAGGGAATTTGTAGATATGATTACCGCTTACAATCAGTTGACCTTAAGCAGAAGAGAGTACACTCTCTGATGGGGTTGACCTCATCCAATCAGATGAAGGCTGTAGAAGCAAAAGCAGTTTTCCTGAAGGGAAAAAAAATCTGCCTCAATACTGCAACATAAAATCTTGCCTGCATTTCAAGCTTTCTGTCTGTCCTTGTAGATTTCAGACTTGCCAGCCCACATAATAATGTGAGCCAATTCCTTAAAATAATTTTTTTTTACTTAATATAAATATCTATCCATAAGTGGATATACAGATAAATAGATGATTGATGGATGCCAGACAGATAACCTGTACATGTACCGTCTCTCTCCATCTCTTTTTCTCTCCTGTTCATTCTGTTGCTCTGGAGAACCCCAACTAACACAACTCATTAAAGGCTTTTTTCTTTTTCTTTTTTTTTTTTCTTTTCTTTCTCTTCCTTTTTACCCATCCCCCCTTCCTTCTGCTTCTTTTTCTTAAGGCTGGAGTCATCATTCCCAGCTTGGACTCCCATCAAGAAACATGACTGCTCACAGCCATGCCCACCATACCCTAGCAGCTGGCACCAAGGAGATGGAAGAGAGAAGAGTTGTCTCCTGGGGTAATACCTGAGAACCCCAGCAGTTCTTCAGCAGACCCCTGAGCACCAGGGGGGCTATGAGGAGGCCAGGTCCAGGCCAGCACTGGGCTCCTTTCACCCAGAGGACGGGTCTCCTGCATTTTTGGAATGCAGGAGACGACCTCAGAGGACGACCTCAGCTGCCCACCCCAGCCCAATTCCAGTACTTTCCTTATAGCTTTTTACATTTTTGAGATTTTAAAAATAGTCACTATTTTTCAAAATTTTTAAATAAATTGCTTTGGTCTTAAGAAAACTGTGAAGCCAAATCATGAATCCTTGAAAAGAAGAGATTATATGGAAATGTGTTCAGAACTCTGTTGTGTTAGCAAGGAAGAGATGTCAACCCTATGCTGGATAATCAATTTTTCTTGGTTGTTCTTCTGGTCTTAGTTATAATACAATGGAAATTATTGTCATAAATGTGTAACCTCTTTAGTTGTAGTTTTTGAATATGCTACTTTTTTCCCAGAATATTTTTTTTTATTCCAAATTAGGCTATTTTGAAGAGTACATTTGAATGTGAGAATAGACATTTTAATCTGGAAGCATTTATTATAAACACATATTGGTACAGCAAATGGCTCCCATTCAAGGAGCAAGCACTGTCCGTATCACTTTTGCCTCTGTTGACGTTCTGTTTGAGACAGAATGGAGTGCTTATTGGAGCATTGCATCAGTCAACCAGCATTTCCATGGTGTCTCTGAGACAGTTTTGTATACGATATAGACAGGCTTACAAATGGAAAAGCCATTCATCTAGCATCTACTGAAATTTCAGTTTGGTTCTTTTTTGTCCATTCATCACTAAACAATCAATTTTAGGATTTTCTTTAAGACACTGGTTAGACTGAACTGGTTGGATGAGTGTCATGCAAGACCCAGTTTAATTTCCTAAATATCGTAGCGTCAGAACGGCCACGTACATTTGCTGCTGATGAATTCTAGACATTTCTGTGTCTAGAAAAGAACATAAACCAAACACCCCCATTCTCAGCTGCCTAACAATAAGTAAGTTAGCGTGTGATGCCTGTGACTTCAACTTTAAAAATTTATGGTGTCTCTATTTATTCTTGTCAATTTTAAAAGTTAATGCAACTTCTTGAAAAATCGTTGAAGGGCAATGGGGTAAAACATGGGTTTGTCTCGTGGTCGAAATGTGAGATTTGCTCATATACAAAATCAAAACGGATCATAAAACAGCCACTGAAACCTTTTGCCAATTGTCTGTAAAAGGAGACCCCCAATGACCTACAGCAGGAATATAGATGCAAAGTTGTACTTTGCTTCATGCCCTAGGGAGGTTTTTGGCTTTAAGATTTTGTCTCCTTGCTGCCAAATGCTAAAGCCAAGTGCATTGCTAAAGCTTTAGACACATTTTCATCAATAAAATTTCTTATAAAACAGATCCTGCAAATGCTGAACTTATCTGCCAAATAGCCAATTAATTATTTTACATCCTTGTTGAACAATGAAATAATTTATGATGGGTAAAGCTTTTACCATCACAAATTAGTGTTCTGGAAACCACAAGGCCTAGCTTTCAATTAGCAGGAGGCATCACAATTAGGGATGAAAAGGAGTAACGCTGTGTGTTGGAAATTCTCCCTGTAGAGAAATAAAACTCCCGAGGAACAACCACCCAACTAATCTGAGAGAGTTGGGTTTTTAGAAAAGCAGATCCTTGTTAAAGGAAAAAGTTCAAACACTGCTCAGATGCTTAGACCCCTGTCTTTCCCCTCCCTGATGGCTCTTTCATTTCATAGATTATAGCTATTGAATTTGGACCCTACTTGCCCACCATGCATTACTGTGAGTTAATCCCAATTCAGACAGCCAGTAAGTTCACTCCATCACCTACAGTCACAATTTCCTGCTTTGGGTCAGTCAGGAATGGTGCCTCCAATTCTAGGAATTTTCCAGAGAATAGGAACATCTAGGCCAAAATAGCACGCACACAGTTACCTTATTTGTCAAGATTAGGCCAGATCTGGCATAGACGGAGAGGCCCTATAGGAAAGCATGTTCCAGATTTCAGATGACTGATTTGGTTCTCAATGCAAGCCATTTGCAGATGATAATGTCCAACCCAATGGGCTCTGTAAGTAAGCACCATATTTGCTTACCTAACCAGGTGAAATCAACATCCCGCCGGGATATGTAAGTAGGCAGTTGGGGCATGGAACCAGGAACTGTCTCTCAGGATACAGTCCAGAGAAGAGGGTGGCTGGAATGCTCTTCATTCATGGCTGAAATTCTTGATCGTCCTGGCATCGTTGGGGGTTTAAGCAGAAAGAGGTGAGGAGAAAATGTGAAATCTCTTGTAACCACTTCAAATGATATAATTGGATGAAGATTGAAATTGGGAAGCTTGACCTGTCTCCTTGAGAGTCTCAGTCTCCCCAGTATTGTCTGTGGGTGTTCTTACTTCCAAAAATTAACAATTTCCAGAAAGTGAACTTGGTCCCCTAGAAAACACCCACTCTCGGCTTGCTTTGCATGAACAGAAATCCCCTGAGCTGTGGATTTTGACCTTGGAGTCATAGGGGCGGCTCCTGTTGGAATTCCTGGAAGCCACATATTTACATCAGTGAAAAAAATTTGGCTTAGCCTTTTCCTCTTTACCCAGTCCAGGATGAAATCCCATCCTTTCAGAAACTTGTAAGTGAAAAATGTTGGCAAGTCTTAGTATATGTGTTCAACACTTGTACCTTCTCCTGTCCCATGTGAATGGATGTTCAGCTCTGGTGCTGGGCATGTTTTCTATCTCTGTGTTGTTAGCCAAGGCAAAGGCATTCCTTCTTCACAATGGGACCCAACAAAGGCTCCCCAAAGGAACGTTAGTATAGCTTTTTCTTTGGTACCAACCCATTATCTGTGATACCCTTACTTGAAGTTGGTCCAAGATAGGAAAGAAATGTGTATTTGCAAGGAAGATGAATGAGGTAGGCTCTAACTTTTTTTCCTAATTTTTAAATTTTTTTAATAACTTCCTTGACAAAAAGGATTTTTGTTTTACTAGTAGAGTAACTGACGATTCCCTTCATAGCATACCCCTTTACTGCTTAATTCCTATGATTCTGATTCCTCCAGCTCTGATTTCCAGAAAAGTCTTCAGAAACACACCTATGATGGATCAATTACTAGCAAGCATTCTTTATAGAGACAGCCATAAAGTGCTTGAAACAAATTGTTCCTAAAAATATGATTGAAATTCAACTGTCTGACAGACAAAACCAAACAAAACAATAACTTACATATTATTAGCAGATTGTGTTCCCAGAGAAATAAAAACGTGATAAATCACCAATAGGTTTCAAGCACTACCTCCCTAGCCCCAGACCATCCCTAGGTTGATGAGAACCTTTTTCTGGTGGGAGGGGGCTTCTGCACACTGGGGCTGATTTTCCCCTGGGTCTGTGAAGTTAATCCAAGCACCAGCACAGCAGAGGCGGGGACTCACTTTGGAAGAGTCCTCTGCCTGAGAAGCCCCACCCTCCACCCTCTGACCACCGTAGGAAGTTTGAGTGTGGTTTTAGCCCTTTGGGGCACAGACGCCTGCTTAAGAAGGATTTCTAGCTACTGCTTGTCAGAGGGTGGGGCTGAGCCAAGAAACAGAGGCAGAAAGGACGTTGAGGGGTCTCCCACGAGGGTTTGGTAACTGTGATAAATAAGACCGCTACCTTAAGATCCTGCTGCCTTCATTTGCTGAAATTGGGGCTCCCTCTTCCACAAACACACACGCACTATGTTTTGGTATCGTGTTAGCAGAGGCTGAAAACTAATATGTAATTAATTATAAAATGTGTTTGTCTCCTAAAAGATCATAAGCATCTTTTCTTGCAGTATGATGAAAGAGAAGGCTGAGGGCTTTATCTCTAAGAGTCCGACTCTGAAGAGAGTCATACTCTCAGACTCTCAGGCCTGATTGTATCATTCACTGAGTTTGGCGACTCTGGGCAAGTCTTTTAATCTCTGGGAGTCCCAGTTTTCTCATCCTTATTGTGAGGAAGGTCATTCCTACCTCAATGGATTGTTAAGAGATGATGTGTGGGAAAGCACCTAGTGTATGTAATTCCTGGAACATCGTACTGCCTAAAAATAAATACTGAGTCTGGCAAGCTTGTATTACCAAAGGGCATTTAAAAAATGTTTTTTTCGTTTTTTTTTGTTTTGTTCAAGATGGTGAGTTAACTTTCAGATATTCGCTTTGTTCCATATCTTATTGTGTGTATGAGTGGAAGGTAGGGAAGAAGGAAAAAGATGACAAAAATCCAACAATGCCTCTTGAGAGATTTTTTTTTTTTCTTTTTGGTTATTTACTTTATTTCCAGGAAGCATCAGGTCTTTATCTTTATCCCATTCACTCCTAGAACCTTGTATTGCAAAGCCTCTGAGAGGTAGGAACTCTTTGTTTTAAAGATGTTTTGCCCCAGTTCAGCCTATAAAGGTGCCTACCTCTGAGAGACACCCATAGCTACATGGCTCTGGGAGGAAACGTTTCTGAGGTAAATGCCAAGGTGGTTGGACCTGACACAGAGCCCACCCCAGGTCTTCCAGGGCCTGAGCAAGGAACAAAAGAGATCCAAGAGTTTCCAACAAGGGGCATGGAAGACAGCCATTGCTCAGAGTGTTAAGAAATGGGGGTGTTCTCCAGGGAGGACGCAGGGCAGTGGGAGGTGACTCTGTGGGCAGAGGGCCTGGGCCGAACCACTCAGTTGCAAAACAAGTGGGAGCTGCACTCTGGCACTGGGCACAAGGGTGTCAGCGGCCCTGAGAGGCTTCCTCCAGCATCGGGAACAACAAAGCTCTGACTGGGCTTAGCAAACCAGACCTGTCCCAAACAATGACGTGAAGGTCATTAGAAGGATAAGAAAGCCCTTTTTAATGGTCATTATGTCCTTCTTGAAGAGAAGGTAATTTAATATAGAACAGTCATCTCCCTGGGCCCCAGCTGTCTCCTGGAGTGAGTTGCTGGGGAGGCTGTGGGCGTAGTGCAGGATGACAAAGAAAGGTGCTGGGACTGATCACCATCACTTCTATTTTAAATCAGCGCGGCTTAGGGGGTGCCTGGGTGGCTCAGTGGGTTAAGGCCTCTGCCTTCGGCTCAGGTCATGATCCCAGGGTCCTGGGATCGAGCCCCGCATCGGACTCTTCTGCTCGGCAGGGAGCCTGCTTCCTCCTCTCTCTCTGCTTGGCTCTCTGCCTACTTGTGATCTGTCTGTCAAATAAATAAATAAAATATTTAAATCAGTCCGGCTCAGTCCCGCTGGGAAAACTGAACTCCTTCGGGCTTCAGTAATCTCATTAATAATCAGTACCTTATTGTGATAAATCTATACCTTTAACACAAAGCCTCACAAAGTAGACCCGCATGAAGACACCTACACAATGAGATCACGAGCTTGTAATGAAAAGACATACTGTTTTCTAGGGCTGAATAATCTGCAGGAATCTTCTCTTCCTTGGTAATTAAGTGTAAGCTTTATCAGGTAGGAAGTTTTGCATGTTTTGTTCGGGAAACTGATCCAGTGTCTGGACTAGAATTTGGAACATAGATGCTGAGTAAATATTTGTTGAATTTTTAGTAAGATCTTAGTAATTAACAGGCTAAGGGAGAATTTTTTTAAAAAAATGACACATTTTTGAGAAAGGCAAATGGAGGAAAAAACTGAAGTATTGTAATTTTTTTTCTTTTAAATCATTTTTATTCGGGTATAATAATTCATGTTGAGTAAAATGCAACTTTCTTTGTTTTTTTTTTTTTTTTAGATTTTATTTATTTATTTATTTATTTATTTATTTATTTACTTGAGAGAGAGTGGGAGAGAGTATGAGAGGGGAGACAGTCAGAGGGAGAAGCAGACCCTCCCTGCAGAGTGGGGAGCCCTATGCGGGACTGCATCCCGGGACTCTGGGACCATGACCTGCAGTGGCTTAACCAATTGAGCCACCCAGGAGCCCAGAAATGCAGCCTTCTCACGTTAATGTGTGATGGGTGTTGCCACATAGACCCTAGTGTAACCACCGACCCAATCAGGATGTGGAGCCATTTTATTTCTTCAGAAAGTTTCCTCTAGGGACGCCTGGGTGGCTCAGTGCGTTAAGCGTCTGCTTTCAAAAAGTCTCCTCTTGTCCCTTCTCAGTTAATACTGACAGTCGCTGCCCCCAGGTAACCACCTGTCCCATTTAGAGTCTAATTTAAGATTAGGTTTTCTTCTTCTATAACTTTGTGTAAATGGAATCATAGTGTATGTACACACTTGTGTCTGACTTTTTCACAGTATAATGTTTTTGAGCTTCATCTTTGATGGTGCATCTATCAATGATTCATTTCTTTTCAATGTGGGGTAAAATTCCAATGTCTGAATACACCGTAATTTGTGGTATCCACTGGCTTTTTGGACACTTGGTTTGTTTCCAGTTTTTATTGATATTAAAATAAGTAGGTGAATATTCATGTCCATGTTCTGGGGTGAAACACTGGTGTGCTACAAACTACCTTTATCCTACCTCAAGCTCAAACTCAGGCCTGAGACTCCTTGAAATTACACGGGTGTGTGCACGTTTACAAATTGACATTGAGTATTTTTCTCCTTCTTCCTTCTCTTCACAGCTGGGTTTCCCTTATAGAATTAATTTGTACAATGTGCAGAGAACAAGTTAAAAGGTTGGCAATTTTAGCTTAGCCCTCGTTCGAATAGACCAGGGTTCAGACTTACCTTTTACTGAGTTCACCTTCCTCCACACCCACACACTGTGCTCTGATGGCCAATAAGCTCAGGCCACTGGCAGCCAAATGCTTCTCTTTGAACTCTAGCTCAGTTTCCCCATTTTAGTCCAAGGTGTTCCCGAATGGTAGTGGGTTAGAGCTACCCCAGGATCTGGGCTTTTCCAATGTTATGAAGCTTATACAAATATAGAGTCCTAAGCTTTGGCCACAATTCTGAATCAGAGTTGGTCTAAGAGGGACCCCAATAATTTGTATTTTTAGTAAGCACCTGAGCACCTGAAAAGCCTTTTGAGGATCCCATAGCTGACTCCCCCCCCTGGGGCTTCAGGATCTGGCGGTGATTGCCTTTGCTGGCTCCCAGGGCTTCTGTGCCTTGTGCCCTCGAAAGTGACATTCCTCCCTGAGTAATGTTTAACTAATGTGGTTTATGGCTGCTTGATGTGATCCCTGCCCCCTGGGGAAAAATAATCAGAGGATTATATAGAATTATCTCCCCCAAAGACTAGGAGGACATAGCCCGTTATCCATACTAGATGGTGGGGTGGCGGATTAAGTGACATTTCATCCCTGCCACTCTCTGATGCAGAATATTTAGAATGTAAAGTTTAGCTCAGGAACACCTGCCATTGATTGCCTCGACAATTCTTGGGCAGTCTGGAAAACCCCTTCTCCTCTGATACACACAGTCTCCTCAATATCTTAAGCTATTATTCAGAACATTCCTATTCTTCATTTTATAGTGAGGACTGTAAGCCAAGCCAAGAAGACATTTCTGTATTCCCCCGTCTCCTCCCTACCAGTACTGGAGGAATGTCAACAGGAAAGAACAAGGGATATTATTTAGGGTGGCCTGAGGGCTAATAAGCAGGATTAATGGGATGCAATTGAGCAAAGGAGAATTTAAAGTGAACATCAGGAACATTTTCCGAAGATTGAGATCAATGATCCTGTGGAATTAAGATCCCAGGGGAGCTTGTGGGAGCCCCATTCCTTGAATCAGTTTAAATGAGACTGGACCAAATATTTGAATATAATCCCACCTTGGCAGAGAATAAACCTGCAATGCTGGCAGACGGAAAAAATGACCTCATAGGTCTTTTCCATCCCGGACTTCCATGAGTCATCCAATGTATGCTGTCGTGCGTCACACAGCCGCCCAGACCTGGGTCATTCGCTATACATTTCAGCCACAAAATCCTCGGATTCTGACAGCTCCCCGACTGACCGGCTACCTCAGCAGAGGCTGGGGGCTCCTCTGGGATTCCTGGTTAGTTTATAATCAATTAAATATCACAGAGGAAGGCAGAAATCAGTCACAGGAGCGGAGGGCGGTGAGTAACTGGGTTCTTTTCCTTGCCCTCTGGGAGGCTCACCCTCAGCCCTAGGTAGACAGACAGAAATCTTTCCACTACCCTTGCTGTCTATGCCGCTGCCTCTCGGGCTTGGCTGGGTCTCGCCTCCTGCCCCCGCTGCTGCGGCAGGCTGGCTGTGGCCTTCCAGAAGCAGTCGCTCCCTGTCGGGGGGCCTTGGAGGGTGTAAGCACCCCCCCCACACACACACACACACTTACCCTCTGCCAGGGGAGCCTGCGCCTCTCTCAGCTGCCACGAGTCCCCAAGCTGAAACATTATCGTCATTACTGGCTGCTTCCTTTCTTCAACTACAATTTAGGGGAATACGCAAACTGATCAAAGCAGAACTTCTTTGGCTTCCGCAGGGTTGTGGGGGGCAAGGGGAGACCCCCAAGAACTTTCCTTCTGGCCACTGCCTTGCCTCATCCTTCTTTCCTGAGGCTGCAGAGGGGAAGGCCGAGAAGCCACGATCAGGCACAGATTCAAAACTGTTTCTCTAGGCCCTTCCATGTGCTTTCTTGCCCATTTATAGTCAGTTAAATCCACGAAGGGCAGATTCAACGACTGTCACAGCTCCAGGCCTGGCCGAGCTGGGGGTGGGTCACGGGAGGGACAAGGAATCTGCTCGAGGCCTTCATTATATTGTTCTCCCCTCCCCCTTTTCTGATGTCCCAGCCTTCCGTGGGAGCTGGTGGCCGGGGGATATGTGGAGAGGACAGCAGGAAAGGAAGCTTGGCCACTGGTGCTAACAAGGCCTCTGCCCCTCATTAATCACTCCAGCCCTTGCCCACTGCTTTCCCGGTGGAGAAATGGCAGTTACATGCTCCCCCTTTTGCATTTTACATGCTCTCCCTTTTGCATTTCCTTTTCCTGCATGCCGCTCTCTGGCCTTCACGTCTGCCCTAAATACACAGCGCAACCCTGTTGTGTTAGGCTTGCAAGGAAGCATGGAGGAACGCATGCCGAGATCAGTCCCAGCCCCATAGCTTGGGAAGGTTCCGATGGCATCCACTGCTTCCCCCAGGGGAGGGGCTAGACCAGTCTCTTCAACTGCACTTGGCCTCCATGTGAATCTTTCATCTTCTGGTTTGTAAAGCATCTTTAGTTAAAGTTCTAAGTCTTTTATTTAGCTCATAGGGAAAGAAGTGACTGGATTTGAACCCAGGCCTCTCTGATTCCATACCTCCCTATATTGCACTTGCTCTCGCTTGACTAGAAGTCCGCTAGTCCGCTAGTGGGAGTTCTCAGTTCTCAGTTCTGGGTTTCTAGACTCCTGCTCTGTGTAGGGTTTTCTTGGAAAGGCCAGGGAAAGGACAGGGTGAGGTTGATTTTAAGTCCCACCTTCTTCCTTTGGCATTACTTCCTTGGTGCTGTCACTTTAAGCACCCTGAGATGGGAGGGGACAGGTTGGAGGGGACATTTCCAGTCCCTTTCAGGGCCACTGGCCAGCCTTCTTTCTCTTTGTTGCCACACCCATTTGCCCGAACTAAGTGCTGCCCTTAGCTAGACCCTGTGGTTCCTTACTTATTTTGGTTCCTTTGGTAATTTCCCACATTTCGAAGAAGGAAGTTTTGGGTTAGGAGCGAGTTAGAAAGCGAGGCAGCAAACCTGGAAGTCACTGAGGCCTCCTGGGTGGTGGCCATCAGCATCCCCGACTTAGAATCCCAGGGTCAGAGAACCTTCAGGTGCCCCCTGTTCCTCCCTGCTCCTCTTCCTGAGTGAGAAAAGGAGAAAGCTAAAGAAGTTACATTTCTGTCTGAAGTCACACTGATTAAAGCAGAGAATTAGGAGTGGATTAAGGAGTCAAAGTCCATGCTTTTTTGGTTACTCCACATACCTCTCACAGAAAAGTGGGGCAAAGGGGTAGGGGCTGGGCTTGAGCAAAATGCGGCAACTCTGAGAGAAAAGATTTGTGCAGAAATTTCCTCAGAGGGCAATCTTTTATGAGCCAGTCCTCAGAGGGCCTTGTGTGAACACATCAGAGATGTATGGATTACAAACATTTAAAATCCATATGGGCTGAAGAATGGAGACGGGGGAAAAGATTTTGGCAAACAGAGTTGCTTTTTTAATATATGTGTGTGTGTCTATATATGTATATATATTATCAAATTTAAAACATTTGAAAAAGCAATCCCAGGCGTTTCAGCCGAAACCACAGAGCGGTTCATCCATCCCCACTAATAAGTTCCAATCCTTCTGTTGTGTGGTCTTTCCATTCCACGGGTTAGGACCCCACTAAGTCTGTTATACTTCAACCTAAATCCTGCCTGTTTTATACATTTTTAAGGTAGGTACAGAGAGACTAAATCGCACTCTCCCGTACAGGAACCCAACTCCCGGGAGTCGACATGTAGCCAAATGGCTTCATTGTATTTTAAAGTGTTTTAAGTCCACTTATAAATGAATTGGGCTACACCAGGGCTTTTGTAACGCACATCATGAAAAATGAACAGTCAGCTGAAAATAGATTTTCTTTTACTGCCAAGTGCATTATGTGCAAAATGTCCTCCATCTGGCAGGACAGGCCGCGTGGCCATGTGGATGGAGCTCAGATAAGGGAGCAGTCCGTTGTGTAGAGAGGATGCTGCTCAGACCCTGATCTCTATCAGGATATAGGCCACGAACCCTCTAGAAGCCCGGCATGTAACAAGCCATCTCCTCTTCCTGACATGCGCGAACTTCCCTTCCTCCAAACAATGGCGGCCGACACTCCTGAGACTGGAAGGAATTATATGTGGTCTCACTGTCTCTTTCAGTTTTCCATGCACCGGCCCGCAGACCAGAACCTGCAGCGAGTCAGTCTACACCCTGCCGCCCCGCATCTGCTGTTTTTCAAGAGCTGGAAGCTCCTGGAGCTTTGGACTGTTTCTTCGCTCTGGCAAAGCTGATCTCGCAGCCAGCTCTTTGCGATTCTTTAATTTTTGCCCTTGTCATCTTGCTCCTTTGCTCTCTGACCTGACATGTCATCTGTTCTTTCCAGTGAACACATATCCATCACTTTCTTTAGGGTCCATAATCATGTCCCCATCCCTAACTCCATCCCAGTGTGATGATCCTACTCCTTGAATAGAAGTCCCCTGTATCTTCAAGCTTCCCCCACCCGCCTTTCCTCTTTCCTTCCTTCTTATTAACAAACATTACCTATGGGAGTTGCTGACAACTTAAACCAAATAGAATATGGCTGCTAAGCCAAACCCTTCGACCTGGTCCTTGAGTCCTAGTTTCCTTCTAGGGACAATTTCCAGGAAAATCTAGGTATCTGTCTTGGTTACTGTTCCCACCAGAATTCTGCTAATTAACAGTCTCATTCCTACAAAACTGTTAACCAATAAATGGTTAGAGTTGGAAAATCCTTCGAGTATTTGCGTTTTAGTGGAGAATCCTCAAATAAGCCAGTGCCAACTTGAGACGTTAGTTCATGCCACCTCATCCATCATGGTCACCTAACGGTCATCCTAACTGGTCGCCATCTTAATTAGGCCCTATTTATGGCCAAAGCCCTGGGGCCAGTTCCCATTCCTGGTTCACAGTGTCCACCAGCTCTGCTCCCTCCTGGAAGGGAGATGTGTGGTTACAAGCTCTGACTCATAAGGCAGGCAGAACTGACTTTGCATCCTGAATTCAAATGCAGGCTTTGGCACTTTCGAGCGCTGTGACTTAAATCTAGCTGAGCCTTGGTTTCCTCACCTGTGAAATGGAAATAATGCTCATTATGTCTTCATAAAAAGTACTTGAAGTAATGCATACAAAATATTTAGCCCTGTACCTAGTAAAACCCACAAATATTAGTTAGGATTCTTGTTTGTGGTTCTGAATTTTATTTTCAGAATTGTATTCACCCATCAGATCTAACAAGTTGGTAGATTTTTTTGTGTGTTTTGACTCTAAACTTTTTTCCCTATATTTTGACCCTCTTTATATCTGGCGTTGTAACTTCTTTTTTCCTAATCTGTGTGGCTCTCCTGTCTGGTTTGTCCCCAGAGTCTATGTCCCCCCTCATAGTATTATTCTATGTCCACTCATGAGATGAAAAGGTCAGGCAGGACTCAGGGGATGAACTTCTAAGGGTAGAATAGCAGGGATCTTTACAAGTGAACAGCTAACACTTTTAACAGGATGCCCTATGCACATGTAAGAAACCATCACTTGGATCACTCCACCTACCATTCTCCCTGATAGATTTTGTCTGAGCCAGTGCTACACACACTAAGCAGTAATAAAAGCTCATGGAGTAAGTGAGGGGAGAGGGAATAAATTAAAAAAAAAAAATGCTAAAAGTATTCCCATGGACCTTTTTGTCAAATGATTTGTTGAAGTGGTGGAATTTTTTTCTCCTGGGTATTTTTTCTTTCTAGATTCTATCACCTATTGAAAAATGAAATTTCATAAAACGTGGCTTTAACAGCTTTTTCTTTAGAAAATACTAAGGAAGAGATATAGGTCTTTCTACCTTCTGTTCTTTCAAAATAATAATTTAAAAAACTCAGAAAATTCCCATTTTAATCAGCTCCCCCCCCATTACCTCCTTAAGCATATTTAGAATGCTTCTTTCAACTAACTTTGAGTCTTCGCCTTAGAGTCAAAGTCCTTATGACTTTGAGAGAATTTATAAAAACCAATCTTCTCTTCATCTCTCTAAAGGAGAAGTGTTTTTATGCTACTCAAATGGCAGACACTGTTTTGCCCTATCTTGTGCTATTTTTCTTTTTTATCTGTGTCTCAGCTTGTGAAAAGCAGACAAATACCAGAAATGAAAATGATAAATTGGTCTCCTTCATTTGTCTTCCCACAAGCTCCAGACTTCTGCATTTTCAGGTACCTTTAACTCTTGAGAGAGAAACTCTCTCATCCTTCCCAATTCTGTTTTTCTCTACCTGTATTCTCAATCTTACATACTTATTCTTCTGGAATCTTGTTCCTTCAGTTAATCTCTCTATCTTCTTCCCGCATCCAATAATGGAAGCTAACACACACAATCAATTCCTCACATGAGATCCTGTTTCTGTCTCTGCATATTCTTCTCTTTCTTTTCTCTGTTCACTTCAATACTAGATTTTTCACTCCTTACTTTCATTCATATTTCGATTTTGGCAACATGGTTCCCATACCTGCCTCACCACTGAAATTATTTTTGTAGTCATAAATGATTCGTGATTGTTAAATCTCAGGAGCATTTTGAAACTTAAAATTTTATCATAATATTACATTTTTAATCTGTAAGGACCCTTTATAGCTCACTAAGAAAGAGGTAATAGCTGTATCTAGAGGGAAATTTATATAATCCTATAATCCCGAAGAGAAACACAGTTTATCAATAAGTATGAAAGTACCCACCATCTTTGGTAGTTGATGACTCCATTAGATATTTGAAAAGTGGATGCCATTTCCAGTGCAAGCGAGGCTGTGATGAGTAGGTATTCTCAGAATTGTGCACTAAACTTCTGAGGATATACATCAAGGTTTTTTTAACTAATGGCAAAATTTTATAAACAAACCAAATGTCCAATAAGTGAAGCAATTGATTTTTAAAATGTGCTCAAGCCCTGTTGTGGGGAGAAGAAAAACATTTCGTAATGTTTTAAGTGGTGACGGGTGGTTTAAAAAACTTTCCTCTTGGTTTTTCTTTATTTTCAAAATTTCTACAAAAGCTATTGACTTTGTAAATAGAAATAACCAAAAAATTCTTTTGTTTTAAACCACAATAACCTATAATAACAAGAAAGTCTTCAATACAATTTCAAGGAATTGAGATTCTGTTAAGTCTATCAAAAAGCTATAAATTTGACGTGATATTATTTGAAAATAGCCAGGAGGCATCTATTCTGTGAGGGCAGTTAAGACTCATGTGCTCTAACGATCTGAAAAGCTCATGGTTGGATCGGTAACCTCTAAAGGGAGGAGGCTGATGAGAAATGTGTCTGGTGAGAGAGCTACCCCACTGTACCACAGAAGAGAAAGCAGATCTGTGGGCTTAATGGGTACAAAGAACTGAATGTGGTCTACTCTTCAGAAAGAAGAGTTTGTATGGGTTGGTGGAGGTATGATTTCAGATGGGTCTTGAGCAAGCCAGGAGTTGTTTCTGTAGGCCCAAACCACATGGGGAGCAGGTAGGAGGTCATTATGCTCCTGTAGGAATTAGGGGCTAAAGCCCAAAATAAGGACCTGTCCCGAGCAGTGGAAAGAAAGAACCACTGTAAAGAAAGAACTTTTAGTACTTAGGGGTTGTCTAAGGGCAGTTTCAAAAATGACTCTCTTCCTGAGCCAGGGTGTGTCAAGAAAAGGCAGACTATCTGTCAAAAATGCAGCTATGTGTTGAAGACACTTCCAGCTTGATAGAAGATTGTGGATTTTGCTTTTGATAGAGCATGTGAACAAAATGGCAAGATGGTTGAGTGAGTGCAATGGCCAGTAGGTATATGAGAAGACAGAAGAGAGGTTAGGATTGGCTGCAGAACATGTCATTGTAAACTTTGTTGCAAACTCTTAATACAAACCGGGAGATGGAGAAGAGAAGTGAGTTGGGGGAAATTGGAGGGGGTGACAAACCACGAGAGACTGTGGACACTGAGAAACAAACTAAGGATTTTGGAGGGGAGGGGAGTGGGGTTGGGTTGGGTATTATGGAGGGCCCATATTGCATGGAGCACTGGGTGTGGTGCATGAACAGTGAATTTTGGAACACTGAAAAGAAAAAAAAAATTGAGACTGTGTGACTGTCTGTGAATGAAATGCACTCATGTTACTTATGGCCAATAAAGGCATAGACCATTTTTTATTATACATGAATTCCATTTCACAAATGCTATTAGATTTCTAGGCAACACGATTCAGAGTTTCTTCTCCTTGGGTGGTTAAAACCACTGACTTTGGCCTTGGACATCTACAAACTGAGCTGTGATGGGTCATCTAATTTCTTACAATAAGAAAGGCTTTTTACTACATAAGAAAGCAAAATCCGCTAACTCTTATGGAGCTACATTATTGTAAAACCAAGTCGTGCTGGTATGAAAGAAATTCTTTTCATCAAAATCTTCAGCACAATTTCTGGTTAGGCTGCTTCTAACTTCTAATTACACAGATTAGAGTAAGGAAGAAGTTAAGATGAAACCAAATGGATAATTCAACACTTTTAGTGTTAAGACTTGTGCAATTTCACAACATGACAAAACATGTGGTTGTGTTCATTTGTATCTCACGGCAAGTTTATGGCTATATTTTGTTTGATTTAAATGGCAAGAAGTCTGGCTTCTCATTCTCCTTTTTCACCTAATAGATTCTGTGTGATGGTAGATACATTATTTAATTTTCCTTGGACCTTCTTTTTCCCCAATTAAATAGAGATTTCAGTACTCTATGGTCCTCATAGTTCTAGTATAAAATAAGATCATAAATGTGAAATTACAATGAAATCAACTTTAAATGTTAAGTTAAATCTAATTGTTGGCACATATTACATTTGAGAAAGACCTCCTTAAAATCATACAAGAAAGGTGTTCATGAAAAAATAAATACTGGCTGGCCCATTTGACAAAGCTTTATTTGAGTGGAATATGTTTTCTTTAAAAGGTTAGCAAGCACTCTTAAAGTTTATTTTGTCACATACACATGTGACTGCCCCTGCTATGAATGCACATGTACACAACTGTGACTAGACAGATATTGTTTCCTGGTATTGGCTACCTCTTGCTGTTACTAATCAAACAGTTGTGAAATGTGAATGTAACTAAATGATTATAAATGACCTTATTTAAATCAATAAATTGAAGCTCAAGAAATTTTTAGCCATGATTTACATTTTCTTCAGGGAATTTACAATCAGTAATATCTCAGATCTTTCCATGAGGCACCTTCTAGCTCTTGAATGCACCTCTACCTCAAACTAACCAGAGCCCTTTAATTTCATCATCTTAGCCAGGATCAATATTTCAGAAGCATCATCTTTTACTAACACTTTTGTATTGAACTTTGTCCCCCTAAAATTCATATGCTGAAGTCCTAATCCCCAGGAGTTCAAGAATGTGACCTCTTTTGGAGATAGGGTCTTTACAGAGGTCATCCAGCTAAGATGCTAAGATGCGGTCATGAGAGTGGATCATAACCCAATATGGCAGGTGTCCTTATTACAAAATGGATATATGGAGACAGACATGTACACAGGTAGAATGCCACATGAGTGTGAAAGAGGGGCTGGAGTCATGATTTTATAAGCCAAGGGAAACCAAAAATTGCCAGCAAACCACCCAAAGCTGGAGAGAGTCATGGAATGGATTCTCTCTCACAGCCCTTGGAAAGAACCAACCCTGCTGATGCTTTGATCTCCGACTTCTAGCCTTTAGATCTGTGAGACAATAAATTTCTGCTGTTTAAGCCACCCAGTTTGTGACTTTGTTGTGGCAGCCCGAGCAAACCAATGTACCAGCAAATCTTCTCTTATTTACAAATTTGCTCAACAAATTAACAGAAAACTTTGAAGAGCATGTAAATATTTATTAAGAAAAGTGATACTGTGTAGGTATTCAAAGCCAGTTACTGAAAAAAAGTCCATTACCAAAGAGATATTATTTTTCTTCACAGGCTGGCAGCTAAATTATTTAGAATATTTTGGTTAGAACAGATTTCTTCTTCAACAGAATTCCAGCAAAGTAGTGTGAGTATGGGCTGTGAGCCAGGATATAGAAATGGCCTCATGATGGAGAACAGAAGCTTATAATGGGATTAAATTAAGGCTACCTCCATCTTTATTTAGCTTTTAAATGTGATAATGCAGTAAAAACATCCAGTTCCATGCCTGGAACATAGTAAATGTTCAGTAAATAAATGTAAGATCTGAATCTTTTGAAGTCTGGATAAACTCACCCAACTTGACTTGAAAGAGATATAATGTCTTTAAAAAGCTGTTACATGAACCCTGCTGTGATCAATATTGACTATTAGTAGCTTCCAAACACCTAACCATCTGAACATTGAACTAAATGTGTATATATTCATGTCTCCATGAGGACAGCTTTCGAGTGGATGCAACTGGGCTTTCTGGAGTTCCCAGCACACATGCTCTAAGGATGAATTAACTCAGGGTGTCTGATCTCCTTTCTTTGTGTCACACTGTCACACTGTGCATTGGCTCTATTAAAATTAGTATTACAGCGTAATGTAACTGTTGTGTGTGTGTCTTTTCCCCACCAACCCCAAGTTCCTTCAGTCAATTTGTATCTTTCTTCTTTGTAACCCCAGAGCTTCGCATTCTATCTCTCCCGTAGAGGCACTCAATACACACAGCAAAGACGCTTGGGTGTGGAGAAATGAAGTTACACTCTCAAATCTTCTACAATATGAAAATAATATCCTATAAAACCTTGACATTTAAGCTTTAAATTTTTAACATCAATATAACATTAAACTGTTCACATTCAACATGAACATGTAAAGCTTGAAAACTGCCAGTATTGGTACACAGGTTATCTTATCTGGTTTTAAAAACAAGCTCCAAAATATATTATTTGCTTTGATTCCCATTTGAAAAATGACAGAGCTGATCCAGAGAAGAAAAATAACTTGCACATAGTGACACGGTTATTTATAACCTAATCAGGCCCAAAGTGTCGAGTCCCAATTCAGCCATGCTCTTTGGACCGTTCTGCTTCCTACAGCTGTCCCATGATGTAATCTATTCTATGGCAACTGGCATTATTGACTGCGGGAGTTTCTCATGCAGCCACTGAGATCATTGAACGTTCGAGGTGTACAAAAGCCCATCCAAATTAGTTTTTGGTTCAGCCAATGCAAAAACTCAAGCATAAAGGATATTTCTGGAGTAAAGATGTTGTAGGAAGCAATACTTTCAGGCACAATGCACACTAGATTCAGAATAAGCTGGGCATTGGAATAAGCTGTACACCAAATGCCCTTGGTAATAGGATTTTTTCTTCCTTAAAGCAGACCTGAAATAGAAGTAAGGCACTTATTCATCAGATGGAAACCTATGTGCCCTTATACACTGTACCTCCAGGTTCCCTGCAGAGTTTGTAGGTTGACTTCTAACCAGCTGCTTGTAAAGCTGAGCAGGTACAGAAGCCCATGGCTCTCGTAGCACCGTAGGGAGCATACCTCTAACCACTGGGATGCCTGGCACTTGAACATGTCCAAAAACGACTGCCAGCAGCCAATTTCTTCCTGACTTTAGGTGAAGGGAAAGGTGTGTATAAGCATGTCTGAGTGAGGTTAACCCTTAAAAACAACAACCATTATTCACATTTGTGGGTGCCTATGTATTTTCTTTGTCTGTGTATACGTATGTGTAAAATGAGAGGGTGAGTCAGCATTTAAAGAGGCATAAATATTTCCTGTTTCTCTACATGGAGGGGATGTAGAAGGAACAAGACAATATTTTTTGGTGCTTGTGCTGGGGTAGAGGTGACTGACCCAGGGACTAAAAGATGAGCTCCTTAGATGGCATGATCTAACACATCTGAGAATCCCTGCTTGTCACCAAACTTCCCTCGATGTTAGCACAGTCATAAAGGCGCTGTTCCCGTAGTGTCTTCCATAGACAGAGAAATCTAACAATCATTAGCCAGCTTTTATGCAAGACTTACATGCTCTGTTTTCATGACCTCATTTAATTTCAAAATCACACTTTGAAGTTAAGACATCAACACCCTCATTTTACCAATTAAAAAGAAAAATGAAACCCAAAGAGATTTGAACCCGGGAAAGAGGCCTATGGGGCTTGTTTACTTAACCACAGTCTCTTCCTGGATGGGAAAGCTCCCCTCTCATTAACACGTTCTGCCCCAGAGTGCATTAGGTTGTTAGTTTAGCTATCACAAAGGGCTCTGACTGAATGACAATTAAGATGAGAATATTTCAGGGGCGCCTGGGTGGCTCAGTGGTTTGGGCTGCTGCCTTCGGCTCGGGTCATGATCTCAGGGTCCTGGGATCGAGCCCCGCATCAGGCTCCCTGCTCCGCAGGAAGCCTGCTTCCCTCTCTCTCTCTCTCTCTCTCTCTGCCTGCCTCTCTGCCTACTTGTGATCTCTGTCTGTCAAATAAATAAATAAAATCTTTAAAAAAAAAAAAAAAGATGAGAATATTTCAGTGGCTAAAGGGAAATTTTAATTATTTTGTGGAATAGACTACTTACCACTCAGAGGGACTCTGTAAATAGGGGGTGTACAAGAGCCCAATTTGTTTTAAAAAAACTTCTTGAATCCCCATGATGGGTTAGATGCCCCATTCGCAACTATGGAAAGACAGAGATGAATAAATTATGATTTCTGTGTTCTGGAAGTGAATTGTGCACTAAGGGGTAGTAAAATAGGCAGATGAACAAACAGCATGTACTGAACAAGGTAAAAAAGTATCTCTCAAAGTCTCACGTGAAAATGTCTCTGACGAGGAGACTCTGGGGAGAGGGGACATTTGGGATGGATGTCGGATGAGAAGGAGACTTGTGTTAGGTGGGGAGATTGGAGGAGGGCATTGCAGCAGAGGGACACCGTGTTCAAAGGCGGACAAAGCTTTGGGCAAGGACCCTGCTTTGTGTGAGGGACAGGATGGGATTGGAGATCAAGGAGACTGAGATGGAGTGGCAGGAAGCAAAGGAGTAGAGCTAACCTAACTTCAGTTTGTGAAGGGCCTTGTAAGTCAAGCAAACAATTTGTCCTCTGTCCTTCAGGAAAGTGATTCTCATCCAAAGGTGACTTTGCTACCCCCAGGGAATCTTTGGCAATGTCTGGAGATACTTGAGTTGTTACAGGAGAGAAGAGTCTCCTGATATTTGTGGGTAACCAAGGCAGGGGAAACTTTCAGTAAGAAGTGATCATTTATTGAAGGCTCACCAGTGTGTATGAGGCAAAACCCCAAGAGCATTAGGAACATCAAACTAATAAGTTCAAAATACCTCTACAAAAAGGTGTAGGTATGCATAGATTAAGGTATCTCAATCAAGGTTACCTAGGGAGGATTTAAACCTTGACTCCTGTGCATCAGCACCACAGACAGTATCCTGCCTCCCTGATCCCTGAATGACTCTCCACGTGGAAGACAAAGGCTTAACTCTTAGAGTAAGAATTGGAATGAAAAGAGAAGCCAGGAGCCCCTGGGTAGCTCAGTCAGTCAAGCCTCTATCTCTTGATATCAGCTCAGGTCATGATCTCAGGGTTGAGCTGGAGCCCCACTTGGCTCCATGTTGGGTGTGGAGCCTGCTTAAGATTCTCTTTCCCTCTCCCTCTGTCCTTCCCATCTCCTCTTTCTCTACCTCTCTCAAAACAAAACAAAACAAAACCCGAAAGAGAAGCTAGATTTGAGAGAGATTGGAGGTGGGCTTAAATCAACAAGATTTGGAAACACATTTGATGTACGTGTAAGTAGGGGAAGGACCTGGGATAGCCCTGAAGTTTCTAATGCTGCTAACATTAATGGTAGGATATTTGATAACATTTCATTGTTATGTCCTCAATAGCATTAAGATTAGACATAACTATTCCCTTGAGGTGTGTAAGAAATTCTTGAGTGGGTGGTGAGAAGTGATGATAATGGCATTCCTGGAGGGAAGGAGGTAATGAGATAATTTACACACTTAGAAATTTGGGAATCCATTAGCCTATAGGTAGTGGTTGAAGCCATTGCAGAAACTATGAGAATGTCCAGGGAAGAGTGTGTAGCATAAGAAGAGAAAAGAACCATGGCAAAATCTTGGGGAGTCCTTAAGGCATACTCCAGACAGTAGAATGCTGGAGGAGTGGGAAATATATTTATATCTCTATCTCGAACTCTAATCTATATCTATCTCTCAGTGGTATATAAATCCATTCTGGAAATAGATATTCAATCTCTATAGGCTCATGTCTCTAAAGATCACGTCTCCATATTTATCTATCTAATCTCTCCAGCCTCCAGTGGTATGTCCATGGAAGAGGGAAAGTACACAAGGCTGTAGGAATTAGGAATTTACACCTTCCTCTGAGAATGGTCTTAACCTCTGTATTATTAAGAGTGGACTTTCCTGGCAAAGTATATCTACCTTACTTACCAGTCTTACTGCTGGCTGTTACTCCACAGTGAGATGTGGCTCACTGGGGAACCAAGCTGTGATTCTTTCACCCAAGGAAAAGAATATGTTCAAATAGGAGACCTGTAGAAGGGATTCTCATCTCTCCATGCATGGAAAGAGCATTCCTGCCCTGGAGAACTAAGTTGCTCTCCAGCATTTCATTCATTGAAAATTAATAAATTCAACTCCATTTTCATTTCTAAGCCTTTCATGGTATCAGGGTCAAACAAAATTATTTCTTTGAAGTGCCCAAGAAATTCTTGAGACACAAATCATAGACCATGAATTATGATCCCCTGCAGAGAGTAAGAGTAAGTTTTGGCTTAAAAGGAATAGACAACTGAAATCAAGGAATTGGAAAGCTTTCAATTGGAAAAGTGCTCTAAATCATAGGGGCCAAGGATTAGTTTGGGCCTCAATGTTTTATACATTTCATGTATACAGAAACAGGCGTTTATACATAAATACACACAAATATGTATTATTGCACAAGAGCATTTACACCAGACTTCTGCTTTTGCGTGCATTGCATGCTAATCCAAGCCCATGTCTAGGAAAGCTTTCACAGTTAATTTTAAAAAAATGAAATATTCAACAAAATAATCATTTTTTGGGGGGGTGAAGGAGAATGGAGTAGCTGGTCTATGTTGTCAAACAATCAGCTGATTTGCTTTTTATACATTTTTAGTGCCACATAGACAGGTCAAACCAATATATTAGGCATTGAAATTTCAAAGACTTTTGAGCCTAATTTTGCTCAAACAGGCCCAGTTTGTTAATAAAACAACAAAACAACCCACTGAACTAATTTGTGTGTAGGCTCTGTGCTTCCCATCAAAGGCTTTGTCAGTGTTCTAGGAAATAACAGGGTAATGAGGTTTGATATTGTTATTAGAAAACCAAAGACCAAAAAACAAAAAGGCAAACCCCACGTGTACTTTCATGACATTTGACACTTTTATGAACCCACAGGTGAGTAGACGAATAAAAGCAGGACACCCCCATAACACCAGGCTCAAAAGTAACTGGGTATATGAATGTCCCCCAAAGATGACCATCAGCCAGCGTATTCCTCTGCAGTGAAGACCGTTTCCACTACGACGAAGCCAAAATGCACGTTCATTTGCAGTACAGTCAAGAAAATGTTACTAGAATTGTCACGGCTTCATAAACACTTATCTATGACTACAAAATAGTGGTCCTTCATCTTTGCTAATCGGTAACAAAAGCACCTCCAAGCTCACAAAAATTGCTCTTAAAATTCAGGCAGCAAGTAATCTACATGTTTGTGTGTTCCATGGGGAAGGAGTGGGTTTCTCAAGAGGAAAACAGCACCTGGAAAGAAATGTGCACCAAAATATCAGTCAATTTGCATGCTGAAAGACAACAGCATTCTTGGGCTGAAATTGCTGCGTTCAGGCCACTTCCAGGTACTTGGGTTTTTGCCCCCCAACAGTGATGTCTGTGTTTTCCCTGTCTACCAGGTGGCTAGCCTTCCCATAGAAGGGAATGGAATTATCGGTCCTGAAGTGAATTCACTCACCTTTCAGAAGGCAGAAACTGTTTCTACTTTTTTTTTTTTTTCTGAAGGAATGCTCTTTTGCTTTTTTTTCCTTCTTGTGTGTCACCAAGGTTGAAGCAAACAGCCTTATAAAGACTAAGCAGGCTTAAACCAGAATTGTTTTTGTTTTTGTTTTTAATTCTGGAGGGTGTTTTCTCTCTCTCCCTTCTTTGCCAATCCAGCTTTTTTTTTTTTTCTTTATTTTTAAGATTTATTTATTTATTTATTTGAGGGGGGCAGGGGTAGAGGGAGAAGGAGCTTCAAGCAGACTCCCTGCTGAGTGCAGAGCCTGACAGGGGGCTCCATGTCAGGACCCGGAGATCATGCCGTGAGCCAAAATCAAATCACACACTCAACCCACTGAGCCGCCCGGGTGCCCCTATTTTGTTTTGCTTTTGTTTGTTTGTTTGTTTGTTTGTTTTTAATTCTGGACTCTGTCTTCTCCCTTCTCTATCCCTGCTAGTCCACCTTTTCTCTTCTTCCTCAGACTCTACCCCCTTCCTCTCTTTTCTCTCCCCTCTCCTCTTCTTTTTCCTCTTCCTCCATTATTTTTCTTGTCTCTTCCTTCCTTCTCTCCTTCCCTCTTCTCCCGTCCCCCATCTTCTTCCTCTTCCTTCTCTTCCTTCTCCTCCTCCTCCTCCTCTTACACCTTGCTCCTCTTTTTCTCTTCCTGTTCCTTCTTCCCATCACAGCCCCAGTCCCAGCTGTGGGGCCAAGGCGATCCCTTCTTGCGGAATTCCTAGGTGGATGTTTCATGGATTCGGCTGTCCTTGGCCTGGTTGGAAGGGGTCTGTCATGGCTGGACTGAATGTACTTAAAAGCCTGACAAAGACTAGTTTACATTGATTTTTTTTTTTTCCCCCAAAGAGCAGCACAGAGGAGTATTTGGAGCTGTTTGTCTCAAAGACAACAAAGGCAATCTTTGATTCTTCCAGATGGTTTTTCTGGCTCTCTTCTTTTACTTCTGTCCTCCTCCCTGTGTGTCTGTTATAGAACTCTTGACACTTAGTGAACATCTGTGTCTTCTTCCTCAGACTCATCAACGGCAGGTATATTTGACCTAACACATATACCCGGCACAAAGCTGATAGTCTACAATTGAAAAAAAATAAAGTAACAAAAACATTGTATTGAGTTAACATTAGAGAGTATAGAATTTCTTGGAAATTCACAACAGTTTATACAAGCTCAAGATTACTATCCTGTCATGTTTGATTAGGGAGGGGGGGCGGGGTATCATTCTGAGTTTTCCCTCTTACCTCCCAAGCCAGCGATCTTCATTGTCAGGCAATCCTGCTGCCCTCTCTGGTGATGCTCCCCACTGAGACTTGGCCCATCTCTACTCTGAGGTGATTGCTATGAGCACATTTTAAAATGTTTACTTTATAGGTAAATTTTATGGACCAAAGCACCAATTCTGTTTGTACTAAACAAACAAACAAACAACCCCCTCCAAACCAGTATTAGATTACCTTCCCCCAAAAGGCTGAGCAAATCTCGGTGGTGTTGGGCTGCTCTATAGAAACACCAGAGAGAGGATTTCCAGGGAAGGGTCCCTTCCTCCAACTTCTGGAAAAGTATAAAAAGCAAGTCACTAAGTGACAACTCAAACACATTTAAGGAGAATACTCTTTCCTGAGAGACATTTAGCAAAACACCCCCCCCACCCCCGGCCAAACCACCTTTTAGAAATGTGTTTTGTCAAACAATTACTTATTTTAAATATCTGGTCTTTTCTAGACTTTTGACAATCCAGCATTACTGTGTGTACTTGGAATAGCTGTTTGCTCGAATGAGTCTGCTTCTTTCTTTCTTTCTTTCTTTCTTTCTTTCTTTCTTTCTTTTTTTCCCTTCCTCTGAATTTATTTGCTGTGTAGAACACAATTTTGGTGAAGTCCATTTGACTAGGTAGCCCAAAGGAAATTTTCAGATGTGGTACATCACCGCCCCCCATCCTTACCCATATTTCCTAGCGGAATTTTGGAAAGCACTGATGACCTTTTGTAAATGGACCACACCTCAAATTCTCATTTTTCCATTCTGTGGGCAGTTCTTTCTTTCCGACCCTGCTCTCCATCAAAGCAAACCAGACAACTCCAGGTACTTCCCTTAAGTATTTGAGCCGCTGGACTTCCGCACCTACAGCAGATCCGAGGAAGCAAGCTCACCTTTGGTGTGCTCTCATGAGCCACTGATTTTGATTAGTCTGAGGAAAAGTACAAATGACTTCCAGCTGAAGCAAGCTCCATCACTATCCAACTGGCTCAAGTAGGGGAGAGCTTCCTGCTGACTCCCTGAGCAGACCTACTGCCTTCTGACCAGGTCTTGGTTGGCGTTCAGGGAGTAGTAATTTGAGGATACGCCCTTCTTCAACCACCAGAGAGGGGATTCAGATAATTAAGTTTTCTAGTGTCTTTCCAACACTGGACAGATACATTTTTCTGTCATTGTAAAATATAAATAGAGCTGGGAATGCCTGTACAACAGGACATTACAGCTAATTTTCTCTCTCTGGTGGGTTGTGAGGGCTTTGAAAATAGGTTTCCTTGCTCTTTCATGAAGGAGCATCCTTGATTCAGTCGGAATTTTGGGTGAAGAGTCACACTGGTCCTCATTTTACAAACTCATTTCTCCTGATTAAGAGAACTAAAGTAACCCACCAAGTGCCCACTTCCCTGCTTTTTCGATCTGCATATCTCCCATGAAGTGAAGGCTTGCAATTTCCTCTTCCATAATTTTGCCTATAAGAAACTGGAGAGTCACTGTAGACACAAGTCTTTAAAGGACTCTCTTGGGTCCATTTGGGATTATTAAGTAGTTCAAGGTCAAACTAGTTGAGGTATTATGTAGGATTTGATCATAGTATACAGTTGTTGAGTATGGATAGACGTGTGACTCCGTTTGACTCATCACGCTCCCCAGAAGGTAAGTATATGGTGGAAAAAAAAACAGTCTATTAGGGCAATTAGAATCAATATGTTGGCTCCTGAGAAATCCTCTAATGTTGCAATTTGTTTTCACACAGTGTCCTATTTACCCTTTGTAGATCAGTTCATGAAAAAATATATGAAGTAGTATCATTTCCCAAACTGAGTGCACTTTTCTTCTCCACTTACTGTCTCAACATACTCTTGAATACACAAGTCAATTTTGGAAAAGTCTTCCAACCTATTTGATATCACTCTTAAGAGTGACTATAAGTTACATAGCTTATAACTTCAGTATGTAGCTTTGCAAATGAAACCCACAATGAGTATAAATACAGAAATAAAAGAACCATGGGATATCAGTGAATGAATGAAATTTGAAAGTCTACTCTAATTTCTTCATTGGTGCAGAAACTGAGTCCCAGAGAAATGACCAGACTAACAAATATCTCTGAGGGGATTAGTCGTGAAGGATACCAGGATATATCACCCTGAAATATGACACTTTGGTATATGGATTAGTTTGAGCAGAAAGCAATTGAGAATCTGATGTTTAAAAAGACTTCTTGGAGCTTCCCTTATCTGACTAAAAGCAGTAATTTCTGAGAAATGAAAACTGCCATAAATCCCCTCTCCAGAGGAGTTTTATGGCCACGGAGATGGAAAACTCACCACTGAAATGAACCCACACAAACAAATGTTGCTAAAATAACTCTTATTTTTCATTAGTTTCCCCATATATTTACCTTTTCACAATTTACTGCCTCTGAAACCCCAAAGGCCTGCTTCCTTTTGTCTGGTCGCTTCTCCACAATTTATTGTCCCTTTATTAAAATGGTATATAAACTTCCAAGTCTAACCGCCTCTGTGGGGTTTCACTTCTTTTCTGTGAAGTTACAGGCATGTAAAAATAGTAACATCAATAAAGAAAGATAGGCCTTTTCTCTTGTTAATCTAGCTCTTGTGAATTTAATTTGCAGGCTTCAGGAACTGAATCTAAAAGGATAGAGAAAAAGTTTTATCTTCCCTCACAGTGGCAAAATTAAGACTAAGAATCCTTAGTCTTTTACTAACCTGTTTGGCACCCCCAAAAAAGTGAAAAGCAAAGTCATACTCTATTTATGAATGATTCTTAATATACTCTGAAATGTTCACTTTGTATAATTTTCATATTTCTGTTTCTTGTTGAAAAGGCTTGGAAAACTAAAGAGAGTGGAGACATTTAATTAGAATTAGGTGTACTTGAAATTAGTGAGGGCACTATTTTCCTTTAATTCACTGGACAATTTTCATATAATGATCAAGTCAGAAAAAAATCCTGGTTTGACTGTCCCCTCTCCACCCAAATAGCAAGTATTTATGCAAATGATAATAGGATAATGGATAAAAGCTCAAGTTTTAGAATCATATGGACTCCAGTCCTGCAGTGACACGAAGGGTGGTTATGAGAGCTTCGACAATGTTACTTTTAGCATCTATTGGCCCAGCAGACAATTGCTTGGGAGTTCTGAAATTTCAACTAGATGCTTATCTTGGTCTTTTGAAAAGCCATATATTTTGAAAAGCCATTTCAGTAATGGTTGAAAATCCAAGAGATAAGAGAAGATAGAGTGAGCCTCAGTGCTTGGTTTTCTGCTTTCCTGAATGAAGTGCAGCCTATATTTCAGAGATACTTCTGCATTTTTCACAACCAGAGCAAGAAGCAGATAGAATCCTTTTGGTACCAAGCAGCGCGTTAGCAGTGAACTGACTTGAGAAGGTCTATACTGCTCATTTAATGCTAAAAAAGTGCCATCAAAGGTGAAGACCACAGCTCGTGTCAAGTATTTAAAATCTTAAACATCCCTAATGACTTCTTTTAAGTCATTGCTATTCCTTACAAAAACAAACTAGCGCTAGATTAAGTGCGGGCACTCACATTACAAATGATACCCGTCATCTGGATTTCTCATTAAGGAGCTTCTGCCAAGTTCAGAATCTTTGCCAAGGATGATTTAACCATTCAGAGTGTCAAACTGACCTTGTACTTGGGGGTGGGGGTGGGGAGAAGCCGAACTGCCTGAGAATTGTTTTCCTGAATTCTAAAATATTGAGGAGATGAAACCATAAGTTTGATGACCTTTCTTCACTGGCATAGTTAAAATCTACACCCTACATAATTGCACTATTGAAACTGTGTGCAGGAGGCCTTATTAGCTTTTACATATTAAATCAAACAAATACTTCTTAAGAAAGGTTTTAGAGGACAGTAGGATAAAAACTGAGATAAATGGATTAGAACCCCAGAGTTGGCAAAATTAAATACGATGATTGCTTAATTGTAGGTGTCTGCTTATGTGTATGTGTGTGTGTCTGCTTGTGTGTGTGTGAATGTTTCACTGCCCTGAAAATACTAGCCTTCAGTGGTAGGCTTTCAGGACAGGAATGAAAGATTGTCTGAGCTTTGACTCCATAATTCTGAATGCATTCAAAAATAAGTTCGTAAGTCCTCTTCAACATAAGTAAGCACAAATAATTGGTTTGAAATTCTTCCTTGTCACTCTGCTATTAGACTGGTAGATATCATTGTTGTAGAGCTAGTGGAAACAAACCTTGCATTGTTACTAAAGTAATTAGAAGTGTTACCTAATGAGGGCTGTCATTTTTAGGCTAAATAAAAGGCATGTCCTGGTAAAGGGTAGAGTGTTCTTAAAGTATTCTGGAAGTAGTCTGATATTTATAGTGTCTGGATAATGCTTCTAGTGGAGAAGGGAGTCAGTCTTGCTGAGTTCTACAACACACAGAGAAGTCAGCTATCTCAAAGCACGGAGTGGGGGCATAAAGCGAAGCTGCTTTCTGAGGACCCAAAGATGGTCAGTGAGATTCACAAGAATCTCCCTCTTACCCGAACAGGTTTATGCCTGACATTTGTTGATAAAGAATTAGAAACCTGCTTTTGAGGTCCCAGCTTGTTGAATTACACATGCTGACAGCTTCCTCACTGTTTGCGGCTTCCCCTGCAGCCCACCAAAATCCCCACGAGAACTTGGGGACAATTTGATCCGTAATAGGGCATCTCCTTGTCATGGGATCTGCCAGGTGTCAGGAACTGTTCAGCACATTATCAAATTTATTATCACGCAAATGTTATGAGCCAGATTTTAACACCATTTTCCAGTTAGGACTGAAAGAAAATTTAAGCAGAGTAACCTTCCCTTATCCATGGTTTCAGTTACTCCAGGTCAATGGTGGTCTGAATACATTAAATGGAAAATTCCAGAAATAAACAATACATTAGCTTTAAATTGCCTGCCATTCTGAGCATTGTGATGAAACCTTACACAATACCAGTATCCCTTCTGGGATGTGAATCAGCCCTCTGCCTAGGGGATCCTGGTACTATAGGCTCTTTACCCAGTAGTCACTCAGTAGCCAACATGAGGTTATCAAATTGGTTGTTATGCTATCACAGTGGTCCTATTCAAGTAACCTTTATCTGACTTAATTATGGCCCCAAAGTGCAAAAGTAGCCATGCTGGCAATTCGAAGATGCTAAAGAGAAGGCCATAAAATGCTTGACTTAACTAAAGAAAGAAAAAATACTGTATACTGAGTTGCTGAGACCTACGGTAACATTTATTACAGTGTATTATTATAATTGTCCTGTTTTGTTTTTAGTTAGCGTTCATCTTACTGTACCTCATTTATAAAATAGACTTTCTCAAAGGTAGGTACGCATAGGACAAAACACAGTATATATAGGGTTTGGTCCCATCCAAAGTCCTTGGATCCACTAGAGGTCTTGCAACATGACCCCTTCGAATAAGGGGTGGAGGGACTATTGTCTATTGCTTAAGACTGCACAACTGCTCTTTAGTGGACGTGAGGTTTAAATTGGGCCTCGAAGAACGGCTTGAATACAGCCCTGCTTAGAATGTGCTCTGTGAGCCTCTCATTCCAGGAATCACCGGTCAACTTGACATTCATTCATTCATAAGCTGCTTGCTAAGAAAGAGATTTGAGAACCCAATTAAAAGCAATCACTGCTAGGTCACTACTGCATGCTTTTATTTACTAGACCAATTAATCACCCTTAGATTCTAAAGGTGATTTTCAAGGGGCCCAGAGAAGGTTAAAAAATAATTAGTTATGCTGTTTTTTTTTATCTTTTTTGAATAATCAGGAAGTTTTAATATCTGGGTAGGATTGACAAGTTCAAGACATGCACAGTCTCTTAGCTGTTCAATTTTAGCTTTTTTATTTTTATTCTTAATCTACATGTCCCAGCACCTCTTTGTTTATTTTGCTTCTGAATAAGTTTGCAACTCATCATTTATATTGCTAAGAATGGCTGAACTGTCTTCCCTGAGTTGAAGGACACAACTCTTCTAGGGGCAAAACTGTAAAAAAATAAAGTTTATCCTTGGTGCCTTTGTAATCTGCCTTACCTCCAGCTCCCAGTCTTGGTTTTTTAATTGTTTTTATTACCTGTGCCCAGTGGTGTCCTATTTCCCTCTCTCCTACGCAGGATAAAATATTTAATATGCTTTCATACTCAGGGACCCCTAAATTAATAATATACTTCTTAGTAGTTTGGTTTTCCTTTTTATCTACCAGAAAAGCCTCCGGAGAGGATCAATAATTATTTCAAAGCTATAAAGGACAAACTGTAGTGATAAAATGCTGCATGTTTGTGTTTATTTTTATTTTTATTTTTTAAAGATTTTATTGATTTATTTGAAAAAGAGAAAGGGTGTGAGAGAGAATGAGAGGGGAGAATGTGAGAGGGAGAAGCAGAGTCCCCATGGAGTTAGGAACCTGACATGGGACTTGATCCCAGGACTCCGGAATCATTATCTGAGCCAAAGGCAGTTGCCCAACCAACTGAGCTACCCAGGCAGCCCCATGTTTGTGTGTTTAAATTCAATCCCCCTCCTCTGCTCCCTTCTACCCACCTTTGGGAACACGTGTTCCTCCCAGTCAATGCCAGGGATGGGCTGGTGGCAAAATAGGCTGATTCTAGGGACTTCATCTCCCTGGCAATAGTGAGTAGCTCAGTGCTTCTGTGCTTGGGACATAAAGGCCTAGGTCCCTTCTGGAATCAATATAATATGGAGGGAGACAACTGTTCTTTCTGCTGGGGTTGCTAAAACAGATATGTGTAAAAATGAAGTATCTGGAAAACAATTTCTGGCCCCATGGAAGAGGTCCTTCTGCAGTGGGAAAGAAGAAAGTCAGCCCACAGAAAGAAAAACCGAGACATGAAGAGACAGCTCTGCCATTGTGAGTCATTTCAAGCCAATCTAGTTGTAGTTGGAATTAGATTCAGATGTACCACTCAAACAGTGTATGTGTGCATATTGTATGTCTATGTTTGTCACACAATCCCTTCACTATGTGGGATCACATTTTCCCCACTCAATGGCAGGGATGGGTAGGTGAATCAGAACGGCTAGGCTTTCCATTTATGGTGAGTTGCAAACCTCCAATTTCCATCCCACTTTTGGGGGGATAGGGATTGGGTCTTGAGCTAGGTTGATTCATGTTTTTTGGTATTTGGAATTGAAAGGATCCTGACTGATACATTTTTGAGGGAAACATTTCTGAGTAGACAATGTTCCTGTTGCCTCTCTTGTACTTTAGGAATGTTGCTTTGCTATTGGTTTTGAATTATCTTTCCATGTTGACGTAGAAATCTACAGTTCTTTGCTGGTAGACAGCTGGATGTGTTTTTCACCATTTCTTGTTGATGTACTCGATATGATTCAATTCGATCTACTTCAGTTTAGTTTATTTTAATGAATGTGGACTAGGTGCTCCATGAGGTCCTTTTCCAGAAAGTAAGCTATAGACCATTTGGATGTCCTATTAGAGTGCAATGGTTGTTCGAAATAGCAGAGTTTGGAAAGTATGAGCTCCATTTCAGATTTTGTATGGCAACCTACACTTCTTTTAGGTCCATCTGGTGAGCACTGACAAAAATCAATGACTTGCCACTGTTTTGACCTTTGATGTAACTTTGAGGTCTTTAGTAAGTAGCAGATGGGATTGTTGATTACAAACTGATACTTGAGAAATTCACTGAAAGAAATAAGATCACTTACATTTTTATTTCTAGTCCTGGGTGGTCATGTGACTTCATCATTACTGCCAACACTCTAATTAATGAAAGACCATACAAACATGAGATGAAAGTATGAATTCTCTGGTTCTTGTTTTGAATTTCTATTTATTCTGAGTGATTGTGACTGTGTATTTATTTATATGTGTGCATGTAAACTCACACAATTCTTTATACAGAATCTATAAATAGTTATATTAACCATCTTAGTTAAATATCACACAGATTCCAGTGGAAGAAAAGATCACACTGGTGGGGCTGTTATAACTTCCTTTTACCACTCACTTGCTTTTTTATTCTCTCATATGACTTTGTTTTTGGCTCCCAGACTGTTGACATTAAGTGTGACTAAGCCTTTGCCCTGAGGACCTTCCATTCTCCTAGTCACTGACTTTTACTTTCCATCTGGGAGCTGGGGTCCTCACTGCATCCTGTGGTGGCCTCCTGGCTCACAGTGCAGTGAAGGGTCCTGGAGAAGAGACTCCAATTATGAGAGAGTCCACCCCTGTGGTTGCTGATGTTGTGTGAGGCACTAAAACAATGAGCATGTCAGCTAAGGACTGTCTCAAACTTGTTTTTATGAGGCTCAGTCTTAGATTTGAACAAACCATACAAAATCACTTAGTTGACAGGGAAAAACTTAGGCAATCGGCTGGTACTTTTTTGATAAAGATTAGTAAATAACCAGTTTGGGTGCTTATTTTTTCAAACTTAATTATATTGGGTGAAAATATATCTTACACAGCAAAACCCATCCTGACTTCTTTAGTTGGCTGGACTGGTCAAGAAAATCGTATGAAAAAATGTGTGAATTCTGTGTATTGATTCAAATTAAAATAACAACTTCATATTTTTGGTGACCGATTTGAGTTGAACCTTAATTTTTATGTCATGAGATTAAGTCTTTGATGATAAGAATTATTTTAGTAGTAAGAGCCTTTAACAAGATGAGATAAGTTTACAACTTCAATTAGGCCTTTTGTCATTAGCTTAAAGACTGAGTTTCTTAATCAATTGTATAGTAGACTGTGACTCTACATGTAAATTATATTGATTAGCTTGATTATAATTATTTGCATATTGATGACAAAAACCCAGGAATTAGCATATTTAAAAACCATCTATTTTTTTTTCTTCCACAATGACATCTCTTAAATTGTAGCTTTTCTCTTTTTTAAATTGTAACTTTTCAATGAATTATTTTGACTTTATAAATACAAAGGTTTATGTATAGAAATCTGTCTCTTTGAATGATTAGATCAAGTTGATTGTGATCACCCATTATGATGCATGAAAAAAGTAATTTTTGATTATGATTCTAACACCAATTCCAATGTGTGTGTGTTTTCCCATACCACTAAGCAAATCTCCAACATCAGCTGGGTGTCCTATAACTCAGCTAAATTCTGACACTATATATCTGGAGATAGCATCAGATCTCACAGCTTAGAGGCTCAGCCTACAGTACTGCCTCCCCTGCCACCCCGTTAGATGCCAATTATAAGTCCAGGTTGTGATTTCTGCTCCTGACCCATCAGCTATACATCAAAGTTTGCTATGACTCTTCCTTGGTTTAGATTAATTTGGTAGAACTTTCAAGGAACTTAGAGAATTTTTTTTTAAATAATTACTTTTTTTCTTTTTTAGAGAAAGAGAGAGAGAGGGAGAGAGAATGGAGGGTGAGGGGCAGAGGGAAACAGAGAGAGAATCTCAAGCAGACTGTCCACTCAATGTGAAGCCTGACGTGGGGCTCTATCTCACCACCCTGAGATCATGACCTGAGATGAAACCAAGAGTCAGATGCTCAACTGACTGAGGCCCCTAGGCACACCAGGACTTAGAGAAAATTTTACCTAGTGTTTTTACCAATGCCTTATTATAATAAGATATAACTCAAGATAGCCAGATGCATGAATTGTATAGGAAAAGGTATGTGTGAAGGGGTGTGGATCTTCCATGCCTTCTCCAGAGTGCTTCAGTCTTTTAATACTTCCACATGTTCATTAACCAGAGGCTCTCTGGGTCCCTGTCTTTGTGGGTTTTTATGTAGGTAAGTCTTATCACATAGGCTTGACTATGGGTAATTGAACTCCACCTCCAGCCCTTCTGCCCCTCCAGGGAGCTTAGTGGGTGAGATTGAAAATTCCAATCTTCCAAACACATGGTTGGCTCTACTGGCCACCAACCCCCATGCTTAGGTACTTTCCAAAAGTCACCTTATTACCATAACAAAAGACACCTTTATGGTTCTCATCACAGGAAATTCCAAGGTTTTAGGAGCTTCCTGCCAGGAATGGAAACAAAGACCAAATAGATATTTCTCATTATAAGTCATAATATCACAGCTATCAAAATAGTGTATCCAATAAATGAATCATGGAACGATCTAAAATGCAATGTAACAGTTCAATGACTATAAAGGTATAAGAACTGTGAAATGTGGTTCTTACACTGAAGAATTTATAATCTACTTGACGAGGATTTGTGGACATCCATGTACGCACACAAGATAGACTCCAGATGATAAATAGATGTTGTAGTTAGAAGTGTAGACAACTATGAAATAATCCCAGAGGGCTAAAATGACCAGGGACTAGAGATTGGGCTTTTAGAATGAAATGTTCATGAAATTGAAGAAATAGAAGAAAGTTCTATGGGGGAAAATTTGTAAAATGAGCTCTTACTCCTCTCACAGAGAAATAGTATAGCAGTATTAGCAAAGTAAAGAAAGACAAGATTTTAATGAAAGGTCAGAGAAGTGACCTAACATCTTCAATTGAATCTACACTATTTATAAGCTGCTTCTATCTACATACTAGCTCAGTGTTTCTCCCTAACTAAATTAACAGATTATTTGATTAAATCAAAAGGTCAGAGGAAGTGCTCTGAATATCTATTTGTGTATAATAAATCACCCCCAAATTAATAGTGTAAAACAGCAAGATGTATTTATAATCTCTGATGGTTTCTGTGGGCTGGGAATTTGGGAAGGGCTTGATTGGGTGGTTCTGGCTCTCATCTCTTATGTGATTGCAGGCAGATGTTGGCTAGAGCTGGAAGAATGGGGCAGAGGGAGACTGCAGAACATGGAGGGTGTCCAGGCTCCTCTTCTCATGGATTCTCAGGGCCACTCCATGTCGTCCTCCCAAATAGGTGAGTTTGGGCTGCCTCACATCATGGTGGCCCCAGGATAGCCAGACTCTAAACATGGTGGCCGAAAGAGGAGAATTCTAACAAATCAAAGTCTCTGTTGCCCATCCTTTACAGTCTAGCCCTGCCAGTCACACAGCATCACTGTCACCATATAAACACACTGCATCCAGTTTCAAGAGAAGAGAGCATAAATTCCATCTCTTGAGATCAAAGTTCAGTGGCAAGAAAAGGATATGGAATAGAAGATATTGTTTTGCCCTTTTTGGAAAATATAATCTACCATGATAGATCATTTGAGGCATTTTGTTTGATTCAGCACTGTCTTTGAGGAGTAAGAAATTAGTAGAAAGACCTTGAACATATAATGCTTATGTTAATTGGTTGAAATGTATAGATAATATGCAATCAAAAGTGGGTAGCACTCTTTTAGATGCTGATCTAATTAAAAAATACTAGTGACCCAAATAACCCATCTCCCACCCCTAATTCATGGCTAGTAGACCATAAAAATAATACAACATTTAGAGATTGACCCTTTACTAATAGAAATGAAAAATCATCTTTAAAACATTTTAAAGGGTTTTAACATTTGTTTTCTTATTTATCCTTCATTTGAATCAAAGCCCAACCTGGTAGTGTTTCACAGCAGTTTCCTTTAGGTTGTATGTAATTGCTGGAGAGATATTTTTTGCTAATGAGAGTGAACAATCAAAACCATAACCTGCATTCCTGAGATTTGGCCTCATGTATCATCTTAAAACATAGCTAAGGGTTAAGGAGACTTCTGAAGCAAAATAATCTTTTTGTTGTTGTTGTTGCTGTTATTATTTTATTTATTTATTTATCTATTTTTGATTTTGTTGCTGCTGTTATTATTTTATTTATTTATCTATTTTTGATTTTGTTGTTGCTGTTATTATTTTATTTATTTATTTATCTATTTTTAATTTTATTGTTGCTGTTATTATTTTATTTATTTATTTATCTATTTTTGATTTTGTTGTTGTTGTTATTATTTTAAACACGAAGCTTCATGTTCCAAAAACATTTCTGTTCTTTCATGAGAAATGGCAGTCCTCCTTGACGTCCTCAAACATGAGTGAGAGAAGACATTATTGAACAGCATCCTTTCCTCTAAATTGGGAATAGGGTTTCTCTTCATTTGCTGGTGCTTTTTATTTTTCAAGAGAAGCATTATCTTATCTCTGCTTTGGGCTTCTTTGCCTTGGTTTTCCATTCTTTTAGGATGAAGTGTCATCAGAGAAACATCAGTTACAAATGCATGTGGTTAACCAGTATGCACCCCAGTTTTTCACTTAGGACTGACTCGGGTTACTCCTCCCCATGTTTCCCAGCTGTCTACAATTATCATAAAGGTAAAACTTGGGTGCGTACACGTTCCCTGCATGCCCTCCCCACTCCTCCAGTGGGTCATGCTTCACGCAGGATCACTAGTGTTTTAGCAAGGGGCAGTCCATATAATATGAACTATTGCTTAAGCAAGACAAATTGAAGAGACTTCATAGAACGCTCATGGCCCTGAGTTTGCCTGTTATGAATATACCCTGTGTATAACAAGATTATAATTAAGTCTTTGATGTTAATATCCAAAATCCAGATGGCATCCCTAGAGTTATAATTTGGAATGAGAACTGCTTGATTTGACATCAAGAATAAAGAACTAGAAAACATAATTTTCTAAGAAGTACTTTTTTTGTTGTTGTTGTTGTTTTTTCCCAATCATCAGGTTAGACAAGATTATGACAAGCTTAACTATTTAACTGGTAATCCCTCTAAGTATTTCTCCTTATGTCTACTTGCTATTAAGGCCATGACTAGAAGTGAGTAAGCAAGGAGAAGAAGGTTTGTTTAGTTCATAAAAAGTTAATGATATGATGCCTTCATTTCTGGATGTTAAAAACACCAAAGCTCTTGAGAATTTCACTTCAGTTTTCACTTTGCAGCTCCAGGCTGAAAGTTTTTAATAATATTTTCATTAAAGATTAAATAAAAAGTCATGGAGACTTCAACATAAAATTTAAAATTATGCAAATTATAGAAAAAAATAGAGAAGAAAATCTTTGGTGTCTAGCATTAGGTGAAGAGTTTTTCGACTTGACCAAAAGCATGATCCAGAAAAACTGAAAAATTTACCTTATTAAAATTAAAAATTAAAAACTTTAACTCTTCAGAAGACCCTGAGAGTAGGATGAAGAAAGCAAACTGCACATTTGGGGGGAAAACCTTTGTAAACCACATCTCCAACAAAGGTCTTATTATCTGGACTATGTAAAGAACTCTCAAAACTCAGTAATCACGTGAACATTCAATTGGAGAGTGAGCAAAAGGCATGAATAGACATTTCACTGAAAAGGATACACAGGTGGTAAATAAACACACAGAAAGATATTCAGCATCATTAACTATTAGGGAAATGAAGATTAAGACCATGAGATATCACTACATGCCTCTCAGTGGTTAAAATAAAAGTGGTGTCCCCACCAAATGCTGGTACAGATGTACAGCGAGTGTGTTACTCACACAGGGCTGATGGGAATGAAAATTGCACAGCTCTGGAAACTAGTTTGGCAATTTCTTGAGAAACTCAGTATGTACTCACCATATAGTTCAGCTATTACAGCTTTGGGCATTTATCCCAGAGAAATGAATACTAGTGTTAACACAAAATCCTGTACGTGAATGTTCATAGAAGCTCTATGGGTAATAGCCCCAAACTGGAAACAAGCCACACTCCTTCACAGGTAGATAGTTGAGCTATGATACATTCAGATCACGAATGCTTTGTAGGAATAAAGCTATTAATACAGCCAGAAACTGGGATTCATCCTAAGGGAACTAGGCTGAGTTTAAAAGCCAACCTCAGAATGGTACATTGTATGAACCCCGTTTACTCAGCATTCCTGAAATAAGGAAAAGTATAGATATTGAAAAGAGATTAATGGTTGACAAAGGTTAGGAATGGGAGGGGGGTATGGAGGTGGGGTAAAGGGTGAAGAGGAGGGATCTGGAGATAGAACAGTCCTATGTCTTGATTTGTGGGGATGGTTGCATAACTATATACATGTGATAAAATTGCTCAGAATAAATAGATACACGGGTATTGTGCACACACACCCACAAATGAGTGAGTGAGGGCATATAAAATTTGCAAAACTTGAGGAAGCTCCCTAGATTTTGGCCTTGTCATTTTGGTTGTGGTTGTGATATTGTACTAATTTTGTAAGTAGTCACCATTAGGGGAAACTAAGTGAAGGGTTCATGAGAACTCGGTGGAAAATGTTCCTGCAATTCTCTGTGAATATACAATTAAAATGAAAAGTTAAAAAAAAGTAGTTCTCTGTTGGACTCAGTTTAAGTTCTAACTCTGTATTGCTAATAAAGATATATTTATTTCTGTTAAGAGCCAAGAATAGAAACAATCAGCACCAAAACAATATATACAAGAAGCTAGGAGCACAGATAGGACTATTGTTGAAATGTACTGGATATTCATTTGGAAATTCGTATACGACATACCTGTTTGCTAAGTATTATGTTTGCTTATTTATCTTCTATGAGTACAACCATATGAGGGTGCGAAGGAGAGCAGAAGTAAGTGCTACCAAAACACATGGCAAAGCCAGACAACCTGGGCTCCAAGTCCTTCTGGCTCAGTTGTTACTGAGTAGCAATTTCTTCTAGGCCTGAGCCCAGAGAAGACAATGCAAGGACTGCGGGTATGTGAACAGCAGTAAGTCTTTCCCCAAAGGTTTTAATTACATTTAAAAATGTTTCCATTTTGTATTATTCATGTTAAAATTCACTTACACCTCTAATCAGATGTTTTTTGGAGAAAGGAAAGCAGCTTGGGCAGAACATGTTTCTGATGTTATATTCTCTTACCCTTTCATATAAATAAGAAATCATATATATATATATTATATAATATATATAATATATATTATATAATATATATTATATATATTATATAATATAATATATATAAATTTTGGATGGTTCCAAAGAAAATATCATGCCTTATCAAGAACCTGCATAAAACGTGCTGAATGTTGTATAATTTATTTTTTGAAAATCAAAGTGATTTTAATTAAAAAGCAAAACCCTATGCATTATAGGAATAGGGGACTTCTTTAAAAATTATGGAACATCCACACACAGAGTATTGCACTGTAAGCTGGATATGTCATACTTCAATATATTACCGTGGAGGGTCTCAAGAAATATTGTTAAGTAAATCATGCAAATAGAGAAAAGTATATAAAGTACACATAGTTTAGTAAAAATGGAGGCAAGCAAAAATATGTGTATGTATTTTCTTACATTTAAAAAAAGGAATGTGGGCGCCTGGATGGCTCAGTGGGTTAAAGCCTCTGCCTTCGGCTCAGGTCATGATCCCGGGGTCCTGGGATTGAGCCCCGCATGCATCAGACTTTCTGTTCAGCAGGGAGCCTGCTTCCCTCTCTCTCTCTCTGCCTGCCTCTCTGCCTACTTGTGATCTCTGTCTGTCAAATAAATAAATAAAAACTTTAAACAAAATAAAAAATAAAAATTAAAAAGCCAAGGAAAGTGTACCTGTTTTTAAAATGATTACTGAAGGGAGGTAAGGAATAAGGTGAAGTCACAGGGATAGAAACTCAAGTTCTTTCAATTTTCCTTACTTTGTAGATCTGACACTGAAGCCACATCCATAGTTCACAAATAAAATAAAATATTTTAAAATTAAAAAAAAATTTTAAATAAAAAAATAAAAAATCAAATCAAATCAAAATAAAATCAAATAAAGCCAACCCTAAAAATGGAAAGGAAAAGGAAACCTATGAACTCAAATATGCACGGAGGCCATGACACAACCAACAGAGAAGTCACTTTAAAGCAAAGTCTAAGTGACTTTATAGCACAGTCATTTTACATTCCAAGTGGGATATAGTTTGGAGACAAGTAGGGCATAAAAAACTTAAACACTTTCATATTTTTGAACCATCATATTTTTTTTTCAGTTTTGATATTTTCTTTTTTTTTTAAATTTTTTATTTTTTATAAACATATATTTTTATCCCCAGGGGTACAGGTCCATGAATCTCCAGGTCCACACACCCCACACCACTCACCAAAGCACCCCCCCCCAATGTCCATAACCACACCCCCCTTCTCCCAACCCCCCTTCCCCCAGCAACCCTCAGTTTGTTTTCTGAGATTAAGAGTCACTTATGGTTTGTCTCCCTCCCAATCCCATCTTGTTTCATTGATTCTTCTCCTACCCACTTAAGCCCCCATGTTGCATCACCACTTCCTCATATCAGGGTGAACCATCATATTTTTGATCTTAGTATTAGCATTACTATGAGCAATGGTTGGGTATTTGATATTAAAAATTATTAGTTTTTTAAGATGTGATCATGAGTATGTTTGAAAAGAGTCGTTAGTTTCTGGAGAGACTTGCTAAGATATTTAGAAATGAAATAACATGATGCTTATTTGTTTCAGAATCATCCAAGGGTAGGGAAGTGGGGGAAATGTAGCGGAAAGGTGGCCATGACTTGGTAATTACTGATGGTGGCTGATGACTACCCGAGATTCATTATTTTATCCCCTCTACTTTTGCATAAAGTTGAAAATTTTCAAATTAAAAGATTAAAAATATCAATCAAATCACAGTGGAAAAATTGCAAATAAAAGAAGGTATCTTGCTTCCTTTAATACTATAGAATATGGTCTCCATAGAAATTCATTGTTGCTAATCCCAGCGTAAGTTCAAAGGTGCTTTTCTCTAATGCTCTCCATCAGGGTTCATTATTTTACCTATTTATTTTTTTTTAAGATTTTATTTATTTATTTGACAGACAGAGATCACAAGTAGGCAGAGAGGCAGGCAGAGAGAGAGAGAGAGAAAGGGAAGCAGGCTCCCTGCTGAGCAGGGAACCCAATGAGGGGCTTGATCCCAGGATCCTGGGAACATGACCTGAGCCGAAGGTAGAGGCTTTAATCCACTGAACCACCCAGGTGCCCCTCATTATTTTATTTTATTTCAGACTCTAAGGGTACAGAAGTCCAGCTTTTTTTTTTAGGATTTTATTTGTTTATTGGACAGAGAGGGATAACTAGAGAGGGAACACAAACAAGGCAAGTGGGAGAGGGAGAAGCAGACCCCCCACCGAGCAGGAAGCCTTATTTGGGGCTCGATGCCAGGACACTGGGGTCAGGACCAGAGCCAAAGATAGAAGCTTAAGGACTGAGCCACCCAGGCGCCCCTAGTGTAAGCTTTTGGTAAATCATCTTCAATTATACAAATTTAAGAAAAGCCAATTATTTATTTTCTTGGGCATGGATAGAAATTTGGCTTCTTAGCAAGCTTTATGTGAGAAATCCTACAAAAACATAGGACAAACTTCCAGCTCCTGCTTACCTGGGTCTGCTGATGGGGGTTTCCATCACTATTATTTTGCTGGAAAGAAAGGGTCGTGACTTAGCCATTAGAAGGCCTGGGTTTCAGTGCTGGCTCTAATTTTTCTGACCTTGACATACTTAACTATGAAATGAGAGATTATACCTATTTCACATTTGTAAGGCTTAAATGAAAGAAAAAAATACTTAAATGCTAAAGACGGAGGTTGGAAATCAGTAAAGGCTCAATAAATGTTGGATATAATATATGATTTGTTCTTCCTTTTCCAAAGGAATAATATCCACTTCATATGGTTGTTATCAGCTTCAAGCAAAATAATAATGTATGTAAAAGTGGTTGTTAGTTATTACTAGGTCTATGTAGCCACTAGGCCACAGGGTGATGTGACCACCACTCAGTAGACTGCTTTATCTCGTATAGGATTTCTGAGAAGCATGGGGTTCAGAATTTGATGGAGTTCCAGATACACAAGTAGGTTGACGTTACCTATAGAGGCATGCTTACCTGGCTGAGACTGTTGCAGGCTTGTTGACATTCAGAGTGTGTTTATCGGAGTGAGTTTGTCCTTGATTTTGCTGACACTGGGTGCTTAGCTTGAAAAAAGTGCACACTCAGGTGAGTTCTTGATGCATGCAACATGGGAAAATACCTGGTTCTGATGATTATTTGTTACCAAAGCTAAGAAGGATGAACCTTTCCTGAAATCTGTAGCGACTTTTAGATTCTCGACCCTTGGTTTTTTTTTTGCACAGAAGCTACCTCATTCAAAAGAAATCTTATACGCCTTACTGCTGAAGTCCAAGCTACAGCTCCTAAGAGAAAGGAAATGACAAAAACAATCCCTTACAAATGTTTTTAGTTTTAGTTTAGTTTTAGATGTTTCAACTTAAGAAAGAAGATTTGAAAAAATTGATTTTCCATCTTGTAAATTCCTCTCATTTTTGTTTCATCGATGGTCATCACCTGGTTGGTTAGAGAATTAGAATTTGTTGGTGACACAATGCAAGTGCTTAGAGAACGCACTACAATTACTCTTGGTGTGAGTAATTGCAAGTCCTAGGGAGGGAAGTGGGGTGGTCACCAGTTGGTGACATATTGAGAGAGTTATCTATAAAAAGACTCATTTTCTCCAAACTGTAGTTTGTTTTTCAGGTATAGTGGTAATCAATGCATTTTTTTACTAACAATTCCATTACAATTCACACACAATTTATTTTAACTGTGTTTGTTTTGCCTGAAGACTTGTCCATTATGTTATTTCCAAGCCAGTAAAAAGCAATGAGACTCTCAGGGAGAATATGTCACACAAACCCACAACACTCAATAAAACCCACAGGTCAGCTAGCGACTGTAGACATCATTTCTTTTCTTTTCTTTTTTTTTTTTTTTTTTTTAAGATTTTATTTATTTACCTGACAGACAGAGATCACAAAAAGGCAGAGAGGCAGGCAGAGAGAGAGGAGGAAGCAGGCTCCCCGCTGAGCAGAGAGCCCGATGCGGGGCTCTATCCCAAGACCCTGAGATCATGACCTAAGCCCAAGGCAGAGGCTTAACCCTCTGAGCCACCCAGGCACGCCTGTAGACATCATTTCTTACCCCTTGGTAGAATACTATTATCTACCTAACACAGCTTTCCTGAAACTAGTTCTTTCTTCCGAATATATATGTTAAGCCCTGGGCCTGGAATAAAGATGTTGCCTTAGTTATCAGTGGCCTTCCATGATCCAGTTGACATCAGTCTTCATCCTGTTTCAATCTCAGAGAGGGTTGAGCCAAGGCATCTGGGCACCCCCTGGGGCAAGCTGATAATTGGTAGCTCTTAAAATGGATATCCTTTCTTGTCTGTTGTTCCTTTTTATTCAACTAGAGTAGGAGTTGGACCAATTTACATGTCACCAGGTGGAATAAAGGACTTGATAATAAGCCTCCCTTTAGCTAACTTGTTCGATAAACTGACAGTCTTTCTCCTTCTGTTAAGCATGATGATTAATGTCAACAGTAGGCCAAAGCTCACCACTGGTAGGCTGCTCTCTAATATACAACCAGCCTCGGAGCTCTCACTGTTCCAAGTCCAATAGTTACCAAGGTTTAGTTTTGTTTCCAAACACGATGTTATACAATTTACACTTGTTATGGTGATTATGCAATTTAATGAACTTTTACGTAAGTTGATGAAATTCAGTGCAAAAGACTGAGATTAGGGACGCCTGGGTGGCTCAGTTGGTTAGGCAGCTGCCTTCGGCTCAGGTCATGATCCCAGCTTCCTGGGATTGAGTCCCACATTGGGCTCCTTGCTCAGCAGGGAGCCTGCTTCTCCCTCTGCCTCTGCCTGCCTCTCTGTCTGCCTGTGCTCACTCTCTCCCCCCACCTCTCTCTCTGATAAATAAATAAAATCTTTAAAAAAAAAAAAAGACTGAGATTATTGTTTCTGTGAAATTCAAATTGAATATTTCAGAGAGACTTGATAAAAACTGGGGGCTAAAATATTTCTAACCAGTTGGTGTATGTGAAACTAAGTTTGAGAAATAAATTAAAAAAAAAAAAAAACTTAAGAAAACTTCATACTCACTTAAAAAAATTCATACCTAATTCCAAAGTCACACACAAAAAATCAATTTGTTTACAATTGTCTTAAATTCATGCCCCACTATGAAGTAAGCAAAACTTAAAATTATAACACACACATTATGAATGCGGCATGCGGTTTATACAAGAAGGAACAGTGCAATAGACAATTGATTCATACTCGAATCAAAGCTCTAAGTCTCAATTCAAAGACTGGTGCATTTATATATTTTAGTTAGAATAAAATTTTTTTTCTTTAATTACCTTTTTTCCTTTGGGATTGAGAAATGCCAATTGCATTAAATGAGGAGGTTCCTGTATGTGTAGGAGTCATCTATCGAAGGGATCATAATTGTATTCTGAGGCCACAAATATGTATGTATGTACGTATGTATGTATGTATGTATTTATAAAAGATTTAATTTATTTGAGATCATGATTTGACCGAAAGTCAGATGCTTAACCCACTGAACCACTCAGGCACTCTGGTCACAAATACTTAAATTCTTCTGTCTCATAATCTTAATTTTTTTCCAGTATTGATCTGGTTTTCCAGACACTTTCCCTTAACATATTTCTTACTCAGTTCTTTTTTTTTTTTTTTAAATTTTTATTTATTTATTTGACAGAGATCACAAGTAGCCAGAGAGGCAGGCGGGTGCAGGGTGGGGGAAGCCGGCTCTCTCCTGAGCACAGAACCCGATGTGGGGCTCGATCCCAGGACTCTGAGACCATGATCTGAGCTGAAGGCAGAGGCTTAGCCCACTGAGCCACCCAGGCGCCCCTCTTACTCAGTTCCAACACCATATCTGCTCGAATCCCTGGCTAATCTGTTATTCTGAATTGAACACTTCACTGCTGCTTTGTCTGCTAGTCCTGCCTTTCCAATATGCCCTCTGATCCAGATTTTTGCCTCCCCACCATAACCTCTGTTTACCACCACCGATATTCCTGTTCATCTAGTCAACATCATGAAACACATCTCTGCTAGTCCTGGTCTTTCTGCAAATTCTGCTATGGGGTTTTAGACCCATGTTTGAATGATCCACCTGAAAGTCACAGTGAAAAGTTCGGGAAGAAATTTGTTGCGAGACAATATCTAATTATAATCATAAGAGCAGCATTAAGAGAGCACTAGTGTTCCCCCACCCACTGTTCTCAACATTGTAAGTGATCACAATAGATTTGTGTAATAAACTGTTGAGCAGTTCCTGCACGTCAGGAATCTTAATGACTACATCCTACTTAATGCATCAACTTGATGAAGATGAGGTGCCTCAGTGGCTTAGTTGGTTATGCAACTTCATTTGGCTCAGGTCATGATTGCGGGAGTCTGATTCTCCCTCTGACCTTCCCCCTTCTCATGCTCCCTCTCTCTCTCTCTCTCTCTCTCATTCTTTTTCAAAAAAATAAATGAAATCTAAAAGAAAAAAAAGAAGTCGGTATTATTATTCTGTTTTAAAGGAAAAAGTTCTGAGGCACAGAGTTTAGTGCTTTGCTCAATACTGGATAGCCATAGCATGCTAGTAAATAACAAAGTAGATTTTAATCCATACCTGTGTGACTACAAAGCCCAGACTTTTATGCCCCAAAAAGGTTCTGATTGCTGCCAGCTTTGTTAAAACTTATGTTAAAAATTTTACAATTTTAAAATAAAGGCTTAAAACAAATGATTTGCTCATTTATCCATTCACTCATTTAACACATGTGTTGGGACCCAATTATTTGCTAGGCACTGTTCTTGATGATTCTGAAGATATAGACAAAGAAACAAAATCAATGCCCATTTAGAACTTGCATTCTAGTGATAAAGGTTATGAACAAATAAATACAAAATACACTAATGTCAGATAATGAAAGTTATTGGCGTGTCATGGTAGAACTTGAAGACCTAAGAATTTGGTAGAAGAAACAAGGCATGAATATATAAGTAGTTAAATGGTTAAAAGTGTCAAGCAACTTAAATAAAATAAGAGCTAGAGCAAGGCATTAAAGATTAATTTCTATTAAGTGTTGTAGAAAACAAGTGACGGAAGTGTAGAAGGGAGAAGGTTGTTCTGGACCACAGTGTTTGGGGAAGATTTTGGGGAGAAGACTGAAGAGTAGATAGGATTTGGCTGGTTGGAGGAAGGGCAGTAAAAACAGGTTAATTGTCTCAATGAGACAACTGAAAGTTCATTTTTCTGCTGATAGCTGCTAAACGTGACAGATTTAAAGAGTGTGAGTTTGGCCCTCATGGCTCTTAACACTAAAGCCAAAGCCCTGTTCAAGTTCATCAACCTGACCTCAAAAACATGAACAGAGTACCTAGAGGTTCATGCATCAATTTCTGAACCTCGACAGATGGACATGCTTTTAAAAAAATGCAAACAAAACACCGCATTTACCATGCCCTGTAGAGTATGAAAACCTAGCTGACATTCTCATTTACTCATCATCCGTCTCCTTTAATATGTCATCCATCATTTGCTCCCATTTCCCTTAAGAGCTTGTGAAAAGTTGGAGTGCAAATGGCCGAGCAGTCAAGCGCCTGCCATTATTTCTCTGATGGGAATTCAGGGGGGGGGCAGTCAGGTTCTTTAGACAATGGCTGATGCACAACAGGGTCTCGAGGCAGGCTGAATTAGGAACGGGATTTTGAACGAGTGGGGCACTCCTCTGTTGGGTCGGGCATTGAAAGGATTGTTGGAAGTAGGACACAGCTCTGTATCTGTCCAGGGATCAGTGTATTTGGAAATAAGGTGTTGCCAAGCAACCATTCAAAAAAGGAACCTCTTTATCCACGCTGCCTGGAATTTGAGCAGATGTCCAGAAAAACGGGGCCAGATCCTTTCACACATTCCCTTGGAATCCTAAAAAGGTAAACTCCAATTAATCCTGTAGGCCAGTGTGGCTGAAACATATGTAGGGGAAGCGAGAGAGTATGTTTTTAAATAACTTGGAAAGGAAATGGTGGACGACATTTTTTTTTTTCTTAAATATTGACAGAAAAATTGATTAAAGAACAATGCATATATTTTCAAGAATGCAACCAACAATATATCCTTATTTAACTGTTATTTAACTTCAGCAATGCCTTAGCAATGCCTGACACAGGGACACATTTAGAGCAAGGGGTGTCAAATTTAATTTCCAGGGCTCAATAATTGCCCGTGGAGCCTTGTAACCCGAAGACTCAATTGCCTTCTGAGTGGGCTGTTTTTCCACTTGCACTTTTTTTTGAGGACCCTTTTTGGGGCTGAGAATGGTGGTATGGGATTGACGTAAAGATAAAATTCACAAAAGTGTGTGAGATGTGCCCTTCAGTTATTTACAAATACTTGAGCTGATCTCATTAGAGATAGTGTGTTCTAAAATGTGACATTTCTTGTAATTAAATATTCCAATGACCAAATGAAGAAACAAAATTAATTCAATCTGTTTATGCTAAATGCTGTGTTTAATATAAGTCGCTGTGTCATGGGGGATATGAATAAAGACATTATATACCTCCTTTGAGAAAAGCCAATGTTACTAATGTCCAAAACAGAGTCTAAGAGAAGAAGTAAAAAAACAAAAAAGTTTAATATAAAACCTTAGTGGTTGTGATTATGCATATAGATTGGTTTCAAAAATTCTACTGATGTTCATGTTGTCAAATCAGATTTTCTATGGATGGAGATTTTCTGATGTTCATGTTGTCAAATCAGATTTTCTATAGGTTTCTATAAGAGATTAGATTCTAAGTCAGAGGAAAAATGAAAATGGTAAAATCTCATTTTGCCTCTGGTTGTGCACCCTGTTATCTTCTCTTAGTATCACCATTGCTGCTTGCCGTGTCTGGCAATATAAGCTGGTTTGTGTTCAGGGGCCTTACTCAGCTCTGCCCTTGAACCTGGGCACGAGGAGGGACCTGTCCTGAAGCAGGTATTTTAGACCACCTCCCTAAAAATCACAGAGTTAAAAAAAAAAAAAAAAAGGCAAATAAAGATATTAAAAATGCATAGCTGCTTCTGTCCCTTGGGATCCAAAGCACAGTGCTGGTCCAGCACGGTCCATAACCATGGTTGGCTGCATTATTTGTGGGGCCAAGAGCAACATAAAAATGTCCCTATTTCCAAAAGCAGGAAGAAAGGCTATGAAAGATGTATATGAAGATATTCTTTCCTTTTTCCACCAGTCTCCCTCTCTGTCCTGACTTGCAGTGTTTTCGACTTACTCTTTAACATTGTCTCAAGCAAGGAAATTTAAAATTTTAAATTATTAGCATGCATCTCATAGTTCATCTTTATATTGTGCAAGGCCAAGTTGGCAATGTAAACATCGGAGCATTGAGCTCGTATGCAGAATTACTGCAATTACCCAATCTGCATTTCGTGGCTCAGCCCCTGGAGCTGGCCAGGAAAGCCAAAACACAAGCCAGATTCAGAGAGGTCAGAAGAAGGAAGAGAAGATTCCATCCCCCATCCTTCATGCCCCGGGCTTGGAGCCAGCTGAGGGAGCACTGGGTATGGAGATACTGGTTGGGGTTGTGCAGGGAAGAGAGGGAATCTTCCACAAGGAAGTCTTGTTTCCCAGCAGTGCTGAGTGTCCACAGAATCCACAGTATTCTTCCCTTCCTGCCCCCAAGTGATAGTTCTGAAGACTTTTCAGAAGTAGCGTGGTATTTGCAACAATAGGGCACAGTAGCTGAGAAACGTGTTCACATTATTAAGCATTCCTTTTGATCTTAAATTTGTAAACCATGGACCTAGGTGTAATGTGTATCAAATGAGATTCCCATTCTATTATTCTTAGTACACAGACAGCTAGATAGCACTGAATGCTAGAAATGCAAGTAGACTTTTTATTTAAGAAATTAATGAGTCCAAATTGTACAAAAGAAAGACACTGATACTGATTTCAATGTTTTGCACTCAACAAAATGTCTTTGTTCCATAAATGACTTTGTAAAAAGTGAACTATATAAACAAATTTATATAAAAAAAGAAATTAATGATTTAGTTAATTGTTCAAACCTTTTCAGGTTTACTTAAATATTTTGGTTCAGATTTTAGATAAACATGAATTGTTTATATTATATTTTGCCTTTTAATTGCCATGGTTGACTTTAAATATAATAGGAGGACAACTTTTAAAACACATACACACCAATAACTTTAACTTTTCTTACATTTATTTATACTTGTAGATACTTGGTATATACTTATATTTTACTTAGTGCTAGAATAATATATATGACAACAAACGTTTTTTGAAAATCTTGTTTGTAACAATATAATTAGTGATTTCACTGAAACAAAGAAAAGAATAGTACACTTTTATGGGATAAATGCATAATACTTTATGTATTGTGTATGTCTTTGCTTTATTACTCATCCAGACATCACCAGCCCATAAACAGGATACCCTTATGTGCATAATAATAATTAAGTTCTGTTGTCTTTGATGTTTTGCCAACTTTCAGTCATAAAAAACATAGCTTTATTCACATTTATTTTTTAGCTTTTGTCAGTATGAAGGTATAATTTGCAAGGTTCAGAGCATAGAATTTTTGTGCTTAACTCTTTCTTAACTTCACTTGTAACCTTCAAGTGTTAGACATATGGTTTACAGGCCTCCATTTGTAGTCTTGCCCTCAATCTCAAATGTTGGGTGAAAGGCCTATTGTTGTATCAAAATTTGTCTCTTGCTCTATAAATATCCCACTCATTGTAGGGTGTTGGCCTTTGTGAATAAATCAAGTGAGGAATTGAAGATTCACCTGTTTCCCTTCTCAGGCTCCTCTGGATATGGACTCTGAGCTTGAGCAGTTAGTAAAATTACTTGGACTTCCTTACTTGATGACTTTTCTTTTGGGCCAAACACATATAGTTGAATATAATAAATTAAATGTAAGCATAATGCTATTTCATTGTCATTCAAATGCTGACTTGAGTAAATGGTTCATAAATGATTAATACATTGTTTAATTAAATCTGACATGTTATGGTTTTGCTATCGTTTTATGATTGGAGGGTTTGCCTTCATTCATTTAGTCATTCATTCAACACAACTTTGTTGTTGGGCATAGAAGACATGAATATAAATAAGATATTCCATTTTTACTCTGGAAAACTGCTAGTATAGATACTAAGGGGACTTTGCTACAAAATAACTAGTCATACCTTGTAATAAATTGCTAGCTTCACAGAAAATAAGAAGAAACTTCACCATGTCTTTTCCACTGTCAAGAACTGTTAAGAATCTGAGAGTTTACCCTCCTTCCAGCTAACGAGTTGCCTGTCACAGTTTCCTGGATCCTGATAGAAAATACGAGATACCTGGATCAGAGATAGTAGACATTACTACTTGCCACACAACAGGCAGCACGAGTTTCATGTCTTCCTAAGTTCCCTGTCCTGAAAACCTATTAGGGTGGTGGAGAAGCCCAGGTGGATGCTCAGTATATAGAATGGGTTTCTACCATAGCTGAGGAAAGCTCAGATTAGGAAAACCCAATCTTTTAAAAGGGCTATTAGCAAACTTGCTCAACTTTTGCCCTGGAGGGAGAAATTATGTCTATTATTCTGGATACATCTGCTCTCTGCCCTAGATGAAGATAGCATCTATATCTTCCAAGGCTGTTTGCTCTACAAAAATCCTCGAAAAAATGATTCAGAGCAAACCTGCTTCTACTCAGGGAATGCAAAGAAATGAGAAAGACTCATGGATAAACTTCTCCTAACACCCTCCAAATATAACTTAATAAAGAAAGCAAAAAAAAAAAACCAAAAACAACAACAACAAAAAAACCAGTTAAAGGTGAACAGTGAGTAGTAAGCAAATGTCAAGTGGACTTACTTTGGGGGCAAATGCCAGTATTGAAATATTAAGCTTGGGCCAGCAGAAGGGTGGGAGGGTTGAAGCACTAAACGTTTTGGACTCCAAAGGAAGTGACATGGCACCAGGTCAGTAACATCCACTGGTTCCTAGCATAAGCAAATGGTTCTGAACAAGAACAACAAAATGTTCTGAAAACAAAATCGTTCTCTGAGTAAGTGCTCTTGATTACCATATAATAAGACCAAATAAATAGCACACAGTTCAGAATCACCAACACATGAGGAAATAAGCCACCATGAGTAAGAATGATTAGAAACAACAAACAATGTATTTAGACCCAAAGCAATTCAGATAGTGAAGATTTCAGATGCAGAATATAAAATAATTTTGTTTAACTTGCTTAAGGAAATAAAATTTGGATTCACAAAAATTAGTATGAAATAAAAGATTATAATAAAATTATTAGACAAATCCAAATGAGAATCAAATATGACTTTTAGAAATGAAAAGTATTGGCACAGGAGAATTTATGGCTGATTTACATGGCAGATTAGGTCAATGTAAGAGAAAATTAAGTGAATCAGAGAAGAGATATAAAAAGAATTATGTAGAATTAAACTCAGGGAGATGTAGAGAGGGAAGTATAAGAAAAATTAAGAGATATGGAAAACAGAATGAGAAGATTGAACATAAATCTAATCAGAGTCCCAGAAGGAGGTAATAAAAGAGAGACGATTTTAAAAAGACAATGATTTTTTTTCTGCCCTGATAAAAGCATTAATTTACATATAAAATAATCACAATTTATAGCAAATGATAAATAAAAAGATATTCATAAGACATACATTGTGGTAAAATGCAGAATGCCTAAGATGAAAAGATCTCAAAGCAGCAAGAGAGAAATATCAGTTTGTGTACAACAGGATGACGGATTATAGGATCTGTCTGCATAATAATGTAGAATTAAGAATATTGTGTAATAATATCTCTAAAAGTGCTGACACAAAATAATCTTCGACCTAGAATTCTGTACCCAGAAAAACTCTTTGAATGATACCATTTGGCCTAATCTGTCAGTTTGCTATGATCCAGATACATGTCTTGAATTATGCTTTGAATACATCACATTCATAAGCTTATGTTTTATATCTTCAATAAGACTCTGAGTTTCTAAGACTGGGAAGTATCATACATTTTTTATATCAGTAATTAGCATATTTCTTATTGGAGGAGGTCAATGGAAGACTGAATGAGTCAATGATGAACTAATTTGTGTAGCTACTGCGATTATCTCTAGACACCAGGGACTATGAGTCTTTATCTTAGGTAAATCACCATGAGATGTTCATGTTAGGTTTTGGAACCACTAGACTTAAAGTGTAGTTTGAGGATACCTAGATATATTTGCATTCAGGATCTTCAATGTGATAATACAGTCTGTATGTCAACAGGAGATAGAAAATACTGTTCTTCTTGGAGCTTACATTCTAGTGGAGGTAGGGAGATAAAAAATAAATACCTAAGCAAGGTTGTCCCAGCTAGTTTAAATTCAGTGAAGGAAAAAAATCAGAGTAATTTTGCTCTTTTCAAGTAACAGAATGTGACTGATCTTTAGTAAAGAAAGGGAAGAGTGTGAGGGGAGATTTAGGTGAGAAAAACAGGGCCAGATCCTGTAGGACCTCAGAGACCTTGGAAAGGAGTTTGTGTTTCATTTTAAATACAAGGGGATACCACTGGAGGGCTCTGAACTGGGGTTGTTCATGTTTTAAGAAGTCTTTCTTATTGTCTCATGAAAATGTATCTCCTTGTGGTGGAACAAGAGTGTCAGAAAGGGCAGCATTTTGAAAGTCTTCTAGACAAGAGATGACCTTGGGCTCAGGGGGCGGCATCCAGACTGGCTGGCTGGATGCCAGGTTTTGAAACCAGTTGTTGGGTTAGAAACCCAGTGTGACTCTCTTTAGAACACACATGACTTCAAAGTTTCCAAACCTGTCACCCAGCTCTGGTAGGACTATGGCAGCACAGCCCTCATCCCCTCACTCATGTGGGTCAGTCACTTTGACCTTTATCAGTGCTTAGAATCCACCGAACTTGTTCCTTTGGACCATATACTCTCCTTTTGCTCTCTTCACTGCCTTCTTGTCCTTCAGATTTCAACATAAATATCACCTCAGAGATCTTCCCTAACTACCCGTGATAGTAGGGTAGTTTCCTGCTCTTGTCTATTCCTGTTTATCCTTTCTGTTAATCATCATAATTGTATTTAACCATTTATCTGTCTGTCTCTCTCACTAGGATATAAGCTTCTTGACAGGGACTATGTCTTCCTTGTTCCTAGTTATGGTCCCAGCACTCAAGGTTACTCAATAAATAGGAGTAGCCAGCACTTTGCAACACTGAAGAATGACAAAGACTATCCTAAGTGCTTTACATATATTAACTCCTTTAATCTTCCCAACAAGGTTAAGAGGTTGAATCTATTATAATTCACTTATTGTGGCTGAGGGAATTACAAAGAGTTGAAGGGAGTTGCCCAAGTTCCCCAAGCTAGTGAAGGTGTGAATCTGGACTGTGGATCCAGATGGCCTCTCCCCTGAGTCTGTGTTCTTGACTGTTAGTTAACATTATTCTGCCTTTAAGAGCCTTTAAGATAATGGATAAACCAATAACAATGAGAACAATAAAGTCCTCCCTTTAGCTCTCAACAATGGTTTCATTTTTTTTTTGCTTGAATAAATAAATGAATGTCGTTATGATAACAAAATCTTAACAGTTATTATGTCTTTATTTAGTGACTCAGTGGAGAAATGCCGTTTTCCAGCTTCTCTTGCCTGACACTGTTTCTTTTCTCACTCCTCAAGAAATTGGAGGAGGTGTAGGAATGATCTTACTCCCACTGCTTCTCACCCCTAGATTTCCATAGACTGAGATATTTCACATTTTAGTGACTTCTGCTACTTGGAAGCTGCCAGCCTCACTGTCAAATAGGGCTCTTAAGAACTTTGACTATATTTTTAAACAATTAATAAAAAGCAACCTTTAAAAATATTTCTATCCCAGTGTTCTCCATAGCCTGTTGGCTACAGACTCATTTACAGGCATAGCCATGACTGGGTGAATCTAAGCCAGGTTTTCCCCATGTCTGTGCCTCTTGCACCCAGCACCGTGCTTGGTGCACAGCGGGAACTCAATACCTATTTGTTCAGTGAATAATGCACACAGCATATGAAACCTATTAGATGATTTTGGCCATGTGGCTCATTTGGTGAAATCATATGAAATGCATCCAACTGAGCATCTGCTACCTGCTTAGGCCCCGGTTGGTAGAGAAACAACAGCACTGAGGATTTAATGGCAGTTGGGGCTCATGGCATGAGTTTCTGTGCTATCCTCCTGCCAGTCTATCAACACCATGTTTCCTCACTGACTCCTTGGTCACCCACCTTTGCTCACTCCATGGCTGATTTCCTGCTCAGCTCCTCCAGCTTGACTCATGGTGTGACCTACTTTCTAGGATCTGCGCCTTTCTTCTGGTTCCCAGACTCTGACAGGCATTCTCTTTCCTGACACTGAGCTTCCATGGACAGATATCTGGAAACAATCCCATCTGGACATGGCTTGGGAGGTCGTACCCTATACCCCGCCTCCATTCCCCAGCCACTTGCCCCCCACCCTGAACTATATATACACTGCCAGTCCTGATAGATCTTGTCTTGGGTTAAAGTTAGATCTATGTTCTTGAACTGTCGAATCCATCTTTCGTTCTTAGAACATCTTCAGAGGTAGGAACTTTTTAATTTCTCTTTTGAGAGCATCGATTCTCTCTTTCTTTTCTCATCTCCAGTTTGCTTGGAAATCTTGATTGTTTCATATGTATATTCAGCCAGTGTGTGGACAAACACCAATCCTCCCTGTTCCTTGAACCCTCAAGTGTAACACGCTTTGTCTGCGTTACGGGTGGTACATACAGTTGGGCACAAAATTGTGATAATCACGGCAGCCTCTGCTAATACTTCTGGGTCACTATCCTTGTGTTCCTGCACGACAAGAAAAGGGCAACAAGTACAAACTTTCTATACATCAACGAAGTCCTTTAATTTTGCCAGCAGTCACATTCTGGACTATGATATTGTTTCTGCTTGTATTTCCATTCTTTGTTCTGCCAACTCTGCAATATCTTTTTTTTTTTTTTTTTCTTCAAAAAGAAAATATTCCCAGTATGGTGGGTCCAGCTGTATACAGTTTGGAAATGTTCCCCTTGAGTGCATTCAGCATCCGAATCAAAGTCAATGGCATTTTCTACGGAGGAAAAGTCTGCTCTTCACTCTGGATTATCTACTCTTTGTTCCAAATTTCCCCTCCCCAAACTCAGCACGCCCCCAAGACAGCTCCAAATGCCATCAGCTCCTTTAGTGGGTCGTTTTTCTCAAAGATAATGAAACTTGATACCAACTTCCATGAAATATAATTAGTAGGTTGCTCTACAGAAAAAAATGAATTCCATGGAGGTACTTGAAAAGAGAGCAGTAATTTTGGATCCTCCATTACTATTACTACCATTATTATTATCACTAATGCTAGAATTACAACTATTACTACCCCTGCCACCATGACTACTATTATTTGGCCACATCACACTTTAAGGTAGATTCTGGCCTTTATTTTTCTGAAATATCTAGCTGAATGAGGCGGTGTTTTGAAACCCTCTTTGAGTTAATTCAGAAGCCATCATTTTCTCCTGAGGTTGGAAAATCATTTGGAAGACGGCCATTTCATTAGCATTGCAAGGTTGGAAGAGATCTGAAAAGTTTACCTCATACAACTACCATCCTTTGTTCTGGTCTCTTCTCTAACGTTCCTGCCAAGAGGGTGGCCTGGCCTCTGATGGAACTGTTCTCTGAAACATCAGGAGGACCCATCTTTGATCTTCTGTTACCTCATTCCTGGAGCAATTGTTTATTAATTGTGGTGGAATAGTTACACACTCCAAGGGGGGTGAAGGTAAGAATTGTGAGACAGGCCAGCCGAGTCCATTTGCTATCCTGGGAAGCTGTTCAACACAGATAACACTCATGTTAATAGGGACCTTTTTGAATTTGATTCTTATTTACATGAGCCAGTAAGAATATCGATTGTTCTCCTATTGTAAGTTAACAGTTTTGCATACTTGAGAAGCAATGAGCCTAAACAAAAAGGAATTTTCTTCCAGTGGTTTGTGTTAGAGCCAATAGGAGCTGCGGTGCATACCATGTGCAGAAAGGATTTCCTGGATTTCAGAGCAAGTCTCCTTGTTGCTTATTGGATTGGCCTGAGCCCGTCTTGTCCTAGTTCTAACCCTTAACTAACGTTAACCATTAGGCAAGGTATGATTTCTTTTCTTCCTTAAGCAACAGCTCAGGCTTAGTTCATGCCATTACAAATAACTTTGCTTTATTGTACTAATTACTAAAAGGAATCGATAGCTTTCTCATATTTTCTTGTTTCTCATCTAATTAACTTGTTAAAACTAACTTCACCTATAACAGGATGTAGTCATTTTAGGAATAATATCTTGCATTTACAAAACATAGCTTGACAGGAAACCAATCCTTCTCCTCTCTTGCTATTTTCTATCTCACTGCTCGGAATTATAAAGGGGTACCATTCAGAAGTAGGAAGGCTCATTAACGAACAGCCTCTGAATCTAACTTTAGGAAGTATGAGTCTGGGAACTCTTAGCCAGTCCTGTCAGAGGGACTCCCGTGATCCCTGATCGGGACCACAGAACCCTCATGCTTCACAGAACGTTAGGCAATGGGTGTGAACAGCAGTTTCATGACTCATGCAAGGGTGAGCTGGAATGGGGTGATCCAGTAGGCAGGAAAGAACTTTTAAAGAGAAGCTAGACTATAGCCAAATGACTACTAGGGCTCTGTAGTGCTGCTGGGAAACTCAGTTGTCTGTTGTACCCCTCTTAAAAAAACAAAACAAAACAAAACAAAACAAAACAAAACAAAACACGCTTGTTTGTTAAAAAGGCCCCAGGCATGGAGTTGAGGTACAGGATGGGACACATCTGGAAGAGATAATTACAGAGCTTGCAATTAGTAAGTACAGTATTAATACACATAGAGCGGATTCGTCTATTTGTCATACTCTCTCTGAGAGTTCTAACTTTGAGACTGATGTGTTAAGTTTTCAGTTGGGAAAAGTTATAAAGATTCAATTATTTGTTGGAGTTAAGTTCTCACTGGGGGGGTGGGGGGTGGAATGTAGCTACTGTGGAAATGATTTGATTCAGTCAGACCTATAAGTTTCTAAGCCCTCTTAAAGGTGATTTCCTTAGACACAGAATGGTCTATGAGTGTATGCTTTGACACCATAGCACTGTAATGTGAGTAATGAAAATTTAATTGTATTTCAAAGAGTATTACTATTCACTGTGAGTGAAGTAATTTCAGTTCAAAAATGTTACCAAATGAGTGACAAGACACTGATGATTTTTTCTAGAAGATGGAAAGAAAAATGGAACTCAGAAGTTATATACATATATGTGTATATGTATAAATTCCAGAAATTAATATATATAGAAATTTCTATAATTGTATATAAATGTATATATATATTTACATATATACACAATTATATACATTTATATGAATTTCAGAAAAACATACATGTGTGTTTATCTATGTAGGTCAACCTTGAGATCTCATTCTAGCTATGCTTTATTCAGAGTTGACTGCCTGGGCTTGAAGGATGTAAGGAGAGGTAAGAAGGGGGCATTTCTATGAAAAAAAGACAGTTCTCATGTTTTTTTCAGTCTGAGTGGAATTCAAAAGTATCAGACTTTTCACAAACAGCCTTCTTCTCAAAAGTTCGTTGGCTAAGTTTTGATACCCCAAGAGGCTGTGGAAAGCATCTGACCTTCTGGGCACATACCATACTGTCCAAAACGTTTTGGGCTGACCCATCATCACAGCTAAGGGTCTCAACCAAATGGACGGCACCTTGAGCAAACAAGACAGCTACTCTCTAAAGACAGGCAGCCTTATACTTGAGTTCCTGTAAGAAATGGTCAATTCAAAAATGTTTTCTTTTAACTGAGTTAAAAATAGTATAGACTGAAATAGCTCATCCTACGAAACACTTAAGAGTAAAATGTGTGTTTTACTTTTTTTTTCCCTTGCCTTAAAAATGTGTCGCATTAGGACGAACCAGGCCACTGCAGCCCGGATGGAATGTGAACCATGCCACCAGGCAGCAAATTGGAGGGGAACATGCCTTTCGTCTTAATTATAGGCTGGACAAGGGAATGCACTGTAGGCTCTGCTGTGTATGAACAGGGAGAAAACTTTCCCAGGGTATTTTTCTTTTGCATTTCTGACTCTTATTGGATTGGAAGCTTGTCCATGTGACCCAGCAGGGTCCATTTTTCCATAATAAGGCTAAAAATATGCCAGAAATGTTTTCTTTAGCACGGTCTGTGAGTGTCAAACATGAAAGTGACAGAACTCTCTTTCCTGCTGACTCTATTTCACCTTTTCCTGGAGAAAGTTCCACCGAGATCCCACCATTCTCTTCCGATGTTATTTTTCTGGTAGGCTCCATAAACTGAAGTGTGACCCAAAATGGAATAATTGCAGAAATTTATTCCGTGTCCCTGTAAAACACAGATTTTGTTCTTTCTTTATAGTTAGGTTTCTAATGACTCACCTTCAGTACATCATAGCCCTTGAAATGTTTTTCTTGTAAGAGGAATATATTGTCACTGACTCATTCATACTCTTCACTAGGGTCTGTTATGAAATGAGTTGCATCTAGAATTGCATTTAGAATTAGAGGGAGTCCAGGACTGTAACAGATTATAAAGGAATGATGCGGTGAATAAGAACATGTACTTGTGAGAAGAATCAGGTTGAACCAAGTCATACCCATCTCACCTTTGGTATGCTTCATTTCCAAATCTTTATTTCTTCCTCTGCAAACTAAGTATATAAAGTTGTTGCAAGGGTTGAATGCAACAATGCATCTGACGTATTTAACATACTACTGAGGTTATTTTGAGGAGAAAAGCTGTTACCTTGATCTTACTTCTAATCAATTACATCAACTAACCATAAATCAGATTGGATTAGATTAGATTAGCTAGATTCTATAATTCTGTGGGTAAAAAATACTCTTGCTGTGATTAGAAATGTTGTCCCAGCCTTCTGATTTCTAGTTACTACTGTCATTCAAGCTATTTCACTCAGGGGTTCTCAAGTGGAGGCAAATTTGCTCCCACAGCAGACATTTGTTTTTGGCAGTCATACTTTCATCGCAGTGGCCCTACCAGCATTCAGTGAGTAGAAGCCACAGATCTTGCTAAACCTTCCATTAGACACAGGACAGCCCCTCTTACAGCAAGAACTTATCTGGACCCAAACGTCAATAGTGGAGAGAGATTAATAAAACCTGGTTTAGAGTAAAAGCTTTAGGGTCTGTTGTCTGGTCTGGAGTATGACCATAGGAGGCAGGAAAGAAATGAATCTATTAAATTTCTCTCCATGCCCCATTTATTCCAGAAACAGTTTTGAGTGCCTGCTATGTTCAGAGCTGCATTACTGGTGTCTGAGATAGAGTCTCAGTCTCTGAAGCCAGAAGCCAGTGTGTTCCAAGAGTGGCCATGATGCTGGAGACTGGGTAAGGGGCAGATTGAGGAATTAGCTAAACCCTCCTGATGGTAAGTGCATGCATTTAATACTGAAGATTAAATATAAATTAGAAGCAGATTGAGATGGTTTAGTATCATTCCTAAGACTAAAGGAGAATTTTCCAAATGAAATTCATCTCTGCAGCGAGTTGATATTTTTACTGATATAGGAGGCTTTTACTAGCTTGCAGGAATATGTAGATTGCAGCCTGTCTACAGAGTAGTTGCTTCTTCTCCCAGTCCAGAGGTTGCCAGATGCCAGGGATGGAGAATGCCAGATGCAGGGCTTACAAAAATGATATTCATTTAAAAGAAGTTGAAAGTTTTTTTTTTTTTTTGAAAGTTTGTTTTTATTGAGCTCAAAAATTGAAAGTTAAAAGTTTCTATTTAATTCAAGAAAAGTATTTTGTTTTAACCTCACATTTTTTAAAATCTCTCAAGCTCTCTTTTCAAGAAGGGTTATCTGCCTCTGTCAACCTTCAAAGACACTGGTTTTAATTTAGAGATCTAAATTTATAAGTAATCACATACATTAACCAATAATGATTTATAGTTTCCGCCCAACATGTATGTAATAAATGTCTTCAGGGTTATTCAACTTCTTGCTCACTTCCCGTGCTCTAGGTGTGTTTGTCGTAATTCGCTTGCGATGGTTTCCTTCGGATGTTCCCATGATTTACAGGTCATTTAATTTAACCATAGCCAACTAAGTTGGTTCCGTAATCAGAGGAATGAATGAGTCCAGGCTCCCACCACTTGAAGTCTATGTTTATGGTTCATGGCAAACTGAAAGTTCTCAGCGACGTATTATTCTTTTCTTGGCACTGAGAAATTATTTTGCTTGTGTTGGCATGTTCCTTTCAGATGAAATTTTTATCAGTACTAAAATTGTTGATGTTGTAATTGATTGATGACTGATTGATTGAAGCTAGAAAAAACTTACGAAATCTTAGTGTAAAAATGTCTACAAAAAGCTACACTCTCTTTTATTTTATTTATTTATTTATTTTTAAGATTTTATTTACTTATTTGACAGAGAGAGAGAGAGAGAGAGATCACAAGTAGGCAGAGAGGCAGGCAGAGAGAGAGGAGAAAGCAGGCTCCCTCTGGGCAGAGAGCTCGAAGCGGGGCTCGATCCCAGGACCCTGAGATCATGACCTGAGCTTGAGCTGAAGGCAGAGGCTTAATCCACTGAGCTACCCAGGCGCCCCTACACGTTTTTTTAAATTGGGAAATTAGCTTAAGACCATGCAGAGCAAATAAAGAATGTGAGTGGAAAGGACATTGTAAAGGGGATCTTTGGATTCTGGCTTTATTCCCAGTCCTGAGCTAGGTAAGTTTACTTAGTCCTTCTAAGGGTCCAGTGACTCATTTAGGAAAATGGATAGATTGAGCTTCCCCATCCCCTTTCAATGCTGTGATCTACAATTCTGTCTAAAAAACTCCTCATTCCAAGCAAGCTACATCACATAGAAAGAAATCTATTATTTAGAGTACCAGTAGGCACTTGATTCAATAGTAAATTGTTTCTTAGCAAGAAGGACTCTATGAATATGTATCATCATCATAGTTATGTTTTGGAAAGCCATCTCCAATGGCTCCTTCCATATGTATTGATAGTCTTTTCATCATGTGAATTCACTGCTCTGATCATAGTTGGTCAGATGAGGCTGGAGAAGCATCTGATACAAAGGTAGAAATGTACATTTGGCCAATGACTCCCAAAATACCTTCATATATCTCTTCCATACTATAAAGTAAAGGGCTGAGCTGATTATTCTTGAAAAGTCCAGTTGGAGGGCAAGTCAGCAGATAGTAGAGAGGCATGGAAACCAAGAACCAGAGGAAATCACAGGAAAAAAACAATAAATAGAAGAGATGAGATATCAGAAGCCCTTGAAAGCAGAATCCATGGAACAATAAAATCCCGAGAGCCCATTTGGTCTAAGTAAGCAGAAACCTTGAGAATCTAGTACCGGATGTTTAGCCCACGAGTGACATATTCAGAGAAAAGACCCCCTTGGAAATGTAAAACAAAAAAAACTTTCGTAGTTTGTGAAATCGTCACCTCTTTATGCTCATTACGTGTCTATGAAGAAGTTTGGTCCAGTGCCTCTGTTGGTGCCTGTACACTGTACTTGGACTTTCACTCTGACCTTGAGTTGAGTGAAATTTGGACTATGTTAGTTAAAATGTAGTTGCATTGTCTCTGGCTGTATATACTACAATATTGATATCCCATATTGTTTCTCCTTCCCCCAACCCTCCCATCCACTTCCTTTTTCATCATAATGGTGTCTTTTTGACTCAATCATCCCTCTTTAAATTCGTGCTAACACACTGGCATGGTGCGCCCCACAAGTAAGTACGCAACAAATATTTGCTAAGGTAGTGATGAGGTGACAAGTAGAATTAGTGTTTCAAACACCCACACTTTAGTGAAAGCACTTTATGAAATGTTTAAGGTATTTCCTAGATATTGGGGAAAAAACTGAAAAAAAAAAGTATATGGGCTGGACATACGAAACATTCCCTGAAATATCCTGGCTCTACTTACTCAAAGTCACTGCTGGGTCAGGCATTTACCAGAGGTCCACACTTAGAGAATGCAGCTTTGAAGGATCTCTGCATAAGGATGTAATTTCAAGTTACTAATAACTCAGGAACACTTGATCTCTTTCCTTATTCTTGCCCTGATGAGTCATTTTCTTGGTAGTTTACCTTGAGCTCTTCCTATTTATACACAGCAGACTGGCTGGCATGGAAAATCGTGTGCATCTGTCTTTCATACTGAAATATGTATCTATAAGTAGTTTTCTCTCCCTTTCCTTTTCATTTTCTCATTTGCTTATTTCTCCCATCCCATGGTTTCTGCCTAAAACCAGGGAAGTCTCTTCCAAAGTGAGTTAGTTTTAAATCGTGAAGAGGGGGTCTCTACCTTTGACTGAATTCATTATAGAGGAACGGAAACACCGAAAGACCCACTGCATTGTTTCCCAAAGAATTGTCCAGAAGAATTTCCACTTCTCAGAGCCTCATTTGTTTTCTAAATCCCCGAAGAGAGATTTGACTCAGCAAAAATGAGTTTTGAGCCTTCTTCAGCAGCAGCAACAGCAGCTGAGCTGTGGATCTTGGCTCTAAGACTGGCCTAGTTATTCAGCAGATACTGTCCCAGCCAAGCCCTGAAATAGCTTTTAGCCACTGCCACAAATGCTGCCTACCAACTGTTGCCTAGGTGAGGAGAGCCTTGGCCATAAATCCTGGCACCCTCCTCTTCCCCAGATCTGCCTGATTCATTTGTTCACACCACACCTTCAGAGTGGAAGGTATGATTGCCTGCCTTCTTACTTGCTTATTCTTTCCTTTTCTCTCTCTCTCTTTTGACCTGGCAAGTGATCCAGCCAAAAATGGAATTAGAGAAGGCTCTCGTACCCATGGATCATCAACAGATGAAACAAGAAAAACGACTGTGGCTTATTTAAAACTGTCTTTGTGTTCTTTAAAATTTCTTTCACTCTCCCCCCCCCGAAGAGCATCTTGAGCTTTGGAACAGAAGTTGACTTTTTGTGGGTTCGACTTAAAGATGTGTCTTTCCTGAGTCTAGGTAGATGCAGGAAAGGTAATTGGTTAAGAAATGGTGTGACACAAAACTCAGAAATCATTGGAAGATATTGGTAGGTGTGACTATATAAAAATAAAAATGTTTTGCACACCCCTCACAAAAGAAGAAAAAAAAAATTAGAAATCACTACAGTGAAGTTGGTAGACAAACTTAATAGGGAAAAATGCTTGAAACTCCTGTCACAGGCAAAGGGCTGAATTTCTTTAACATATAAAAATATCTTGCAAATATCAAGAAAAGGATCAATAACTCAGTTAAAAAAATGTAAGATGTGGGAATAGAAACTACAAGGAAATGAAATTAAAATGGCTTTTAAATATATGAAAAGTTACTCTGGAAACCATTTTTTACTTATTATATGGGGCAAGACCCATGTTGGAGTCTTGCTGCTAAGATTGTGGATGACTGGGGCACCTGGATAGCTCAGTCGGTTAAGCATCTGTCTTGGGTTCAGGTTCTGACTCCAGGGTCTTGGGATTGAACCCACATCATGCTCTCTGCTCAGCAGGAAGCCTGCTTCTCCCTCTCCCATTCCCCCTGCTTGTGTTCCCTCTCTCGCTATCTCTCTCTCTCTCCATTAAATAAATAAACAGAATCTTCAAAAAAGAAAAAAAAGAGATTGTGGATGACCAGCCATTCCTATACCGTGCTGACGAGAATATGAATGGTTAAAACGTCTAAGGAATCAATTTGGCAAAATGTATCAAAACTCTAGGTGCACACATCTTCTGACCCAGCAATTCTACTTCTAAAAAACTATCCCAGATGTATACTCACCCTTGTGTGTAAAATGGCATATATATAGTTATTTCTTGAGGCAGGGCTTATTATAACAAAAGATTTTAGATAACCACATGGAATACTATTACGATTAAAAATGACCAAAGAATCTCTTTGTGCACTGAAATAGAAAGCTCTGCAAGACATGCTACTAATTGGAAAAAACTGAGGTACATAATACTATATATGGTATATTTCCACCTATAGAAAAGGTAGGAAAAATTATAGACTGATACGGAGTACCTATTTGCTTATATTTGCACAAGATATCTCAAGGCAGGAAATACAAAAATTCTCATACAAAGGCAATAACATGGCCAGGGTGTTAAAAATGTTTATGCAAGGTGAATGTCTCTCCCAATTAAAAAAAAAAAAAAACTAATGCAAAATTATAAGGATCAAATACAAAAGAGTGGAGGCAATAAGGGGATTATAGCTTGTGTCACTAGGAACAATTACTGCCAATTTTTCCCAATCTATTTTGTCTTAGTTTGGGTTGTGATAATATAATGCCATAGACTGGGAAGTTTAAAGAGCATTTGTTTCTCAAGTTCTTGAGGCTGAAAGTCCAAGATCAAGGTACCAGCCTATCCAGTGTCCGGTGAGCACGTGCCTCCTGATTTGCAGATGTGTTCTTGTTGTGTCCTCTTGTGGCAGAAAATGGGAAGGGGGAGAGAGAGAGAGGAGGAAGGGAGAAAAAGCAAAAGAGAGAGCAAGAGAGAGAGAGAAAGCTCTCTCCAGTCTCTTCTAATAAGGTCACTAATCTTATTCATGAAGACTACACCCTCATGACTTAATTCCCATCACAGTGGGGGCTAAGATTTCAACGTTAAGAATTTTGAGGGAGGCAGACATGTAGTCTCTAGCACCCTTACACATGCCATCTTTGATATTTTGCTTTTCAAACTTTGCCCTTTTCTTGTCTCCAATTCTCATCAATTTTCCAAATACATTTCTGCTCTTAATTTCCTTGTCCTATAATTACGTATTTATTATTCTATTGATCTATAGATGCATACATTAGCTTGAACAACATTAAACCCTATTTGTAGATTTTATTTAAACAGACAGGAGACTGAATGAGATTTTAAACCTGGAGCCTTATTCTGAGAGT